>NC_031774.1:57307031-57474253 GCF_001522545.3 Parus major | reverse complement strand
AGGAAGGGACGCGCGAGGAGGAGGAGGGAGAGAAGGGGGAGGAAGGGAAGGAGGAAGAGGAGGCGGCGGTGGCGGAGTTGCGGCTGCCGCGCCGCCGTCCCGGGGGAGGGGACGCGAAGCAGCTCCGGGAGCTGCGCTTTAAAACCCCCCCCACCCCCCCTCCCCCGCCCTGGGGGAGCGCACGGGCTCGCGCGCCGCCGCCCTCACGGACCGGGACCCCCGGGACCGGGACCCCCCAACTCTGTCCCGGTATCCCCGGGATCGGCCCCCCGCGCTCCCTGGGCCGGGGGGCTGCGGCGCTGCCCCGGGGGGCGAGAGGCACAAGTCCGGGAGGAGGAGGGGGCCCGGCGGGGCCGCGGAAAGTTGAGAGGGGGCCGGGGCGGGTGGGGGGCGGCGGCCCCTGAGCCCCGAAGAGCAAATGGCGACGTGACACACACCGAGCGCGGGGCCGCCCGGCGGGAAGCGGCGGCCGCGCTCCCTCGGCGCGGCCGGGACGGGCGGCGGCTCCTTCCCTCCGTCCCTCCCTCCGCCTTCCCCGGGCTCCCCCCGCCGCCCCTCGCGGGGAGCCCCGCGCTCAGCCCTCAGCCTCCCCCGCTCTTGTTTTGCAGTGTTTCCCGTGCGAGGAGAAGTCCTGGAGCTGGAATCGCTCACATAACCCTTAAGGATGAAGGTAGGCGGCTCCGGCGGGAGCGGGGATCGCCGCGCCGATCGCCCGCCGCTCTGGAGATTTCATTTTTAATCGCTCTCCGTCTGGGCACGGCAGCAGTGGGAGAACGCGGGGTTCGCTGCGTGCTGTGAGTGCTGTTACTGCTCCCCGGCGAGGTGCAGGTGATTTAAAGCTCTCATCGCCGTGCAGGAGCGCTCGGAACATCCTCATCGCCTCTGAGTTGTTGTTGTTGTCCTTCGGGCTCCCGTCTTTAAACGCTTCCTGTATCAGCAGCTGCTATGGCAAGTTTGCAAAACCACAGCTTTTGTCCCGCCTTTGCTGTTGCCGGTTTGCTCAGTACAAAGGCTCAACAATTGCAGTATAATTTACAAAACTTTTCCTTTTCCCTTCAGAGTTGAATGAAATATCAAGTTAAAAAATCAAAAAGCAACCTGTACATATCCCATTTTATTTTCGATTCTGTACCTATTTCCTGTCTTTTCAATGTGGTAGTTTTGTCCTTGTTTATCAGTTGCAATGAGCACAGTGAAGTGAAATACTGAGTATTAAAGTCCAGGTTAAGGAAAACGTGATGAATATTTCTCTTTAAAAATGCACAGGCAATTAAGTTTTGATAAAGGCATTCCAGGAAAGAAAAATACTTGTTAATAGCTGTTTGAAAGATTGCAACAGATTTCTCTAGAGGTCTCCTTTTAGTCACCAGGAAAGAAATCCTATATATAGAATGTTATAGACTTAATTGTAAGTGTTGGGATGACACTAATCTCAAACGTTTTAAGTTATCTGTGCCATTGGATTGCTTGTAGCTGAAAAAACACAGCTGTCTGTTATGTTGCCTTTTTACAGTTGAAATACTTTTATTTTGTATAGAAACTACAGGAATTACAGTTGCTTTACTTTGTTGCCCTTTTTAAAAGCACGTGTCCCGAGTATCAATGAATACCCTCAAAAACATTTCTGGGAGAGGCTGACAATGAATTGACAGGAGGTGTGTGTCAACATCAGTGACAAACCAAAACTTCCTGGAACTTGTTTGTTGGGTTTTTTTTTTCCCCCTTTTGAAGAACTCTGTGTTGGCAATCTCAAGGACAGACACTGTTTATCAATTGAAAGTCAACAGGTTTAAAAGTCTAGCTGTAAAATGAAATACGTAATGATGCAGCTGTAACTATAAATAAGGGCTAAAGTTTGTTTATGTGTTTTTGTCTCCCTCCAGGCAGCAGATGAGCCTGCCTACCTGACAGTGGGGACTGATGTCAGTGCCAAGTACCGTGGTGCCTTCTGTGAGGCAAAGATTAAGACGGTGAAAAGGCTTGTGAAAGTCAAGGTAAGTGTGCTGAGGCTGCTGCTGATTTTGGTAAAGCATTGTGCTGAAAGGGCTGTCACAGGAGATCTTACTCCTGAAGATTAGGAAATGCTCATCACTTCACTCACTGTATCACTTAAATGGGTTTTTTTCATATTTTGTTGTCTGGTTTGGGATGAGGGAGATTTTTTAATTTTTTGTTTTATTTTGGGGGGAAATGTTTTTTAACTATATTTTTTAGTGGGATGCTGGAACAAAAATGAGCTTTCTTGCTTCTTCTTTCCTGACAGAAGCATTTGGCTTCTGTTTTTGAATGCATCAGTTTCCCAGCAGTAATTTTTGATGTCACAAATACAGGATTATGGCTTTACATGAATAATAAGGAATAAGAGTAACCTCTTCAGAAGCAAAAGTTCCTTTTCATATTAACTGTCACTCTCACCTTTACAGTTTGGAAGTTAACAGGCAATGCAAAAATAAGTCAACAGCTAGAGAGATGGCAATATTTTGTTTCTTAGGCCAGGTTTTAGCAATGCCCAGGGTAATTAATATTTAAGTTTTGAACATCCTGATGCAGCTTCTGAAGCAGCATGCCCTGGCTGTAGCTGAATTTCTGTACATGGCTAGTATTGGCACATAGTATTCTTTCACACAGGGCTCTTGCCAAAACAACCAAAGAACAAAGTTGTTGTTCTGGTGTTGTAATACTGATGTAAATGCCACGGTGTGAGAATTAGAATAAAACATTGTTAAATGCAAGTTAAAATTGAAAGTAAATATAGAAGTTGTTCTTCTTTGTCTTGTCAAAGTCTTCCCACTTCCTACTTTAGTGTCTGCTCTCCAAGATATGTAAATAAGGCAAAATCCCCAACAAATTGAGGTGAAAGTTGTTTTTTGTAACTATACATCCAAGCTTTTGTGTGCTTTAATGCTTAGCTCAAGTAGAACAAGCCATCAACCTCTTCAGTTACATATATAGATCATATCACTTTATCAGAGTGCTTTTCATCAATAGAAAAAATGTAATTCAGATACTGAAGTCTTTTGCCTGTTCTTAATGAGTACTTAGAGAAACTTGTGGTGTTCTTTGAAATCTGTGTTAATGAGAAGCTCTGTAGGAAGCAGCATGCAGGTCTGACAAGCTTGATTTTGTCTGCATCCTTGGTCTGGTAGAGTATTTAGCCTGTTAATAGGTAGGAGTTTCTTTTTCTCATTAGAATCAGATGCTTTATTACTCCACTATAAGATTTGGAAATACATGAGGCTGCTTGTGGACTTGGTGGAAATTCCTGTCGCTGGCTCTCAATTATATTAAAACAATAGAAGTTTTAACAAGCTAAGCCTGATACTGTAATTAAGAGTGTGTAGGCACACCCTGGCACACTTGCCAAAAGTGTAAAAAGTCCAAAACATCCAATAGCCTTTTCCTGAGCAGCAGGACAACCTGCATTCATCCCTCTGCAATTTTTATTTTAAATTTTATATCAAGATAAAGTGCATTTTTAACCTGAATGTGTGTTAACACTGATGCTGCTGGTGTTGTGTTTATAAATACAGCTACAGTATAGTCTGTGCTTGGAAGATAATTGGGGGAGCCACAAAATTGGACATCATTATCGAAGCAAGCTCCTGGAACTTTTTGTTCCTGAAAACAAATTTTGGAATTTTTAAAAATGGAACTGCATAGGCTGATGATCACTCTGTTTCCTCACTGTTCCCTTCTAGAATATAGGATTTTAAAGGGAGAAGCAGAGTTCATTTACACTTTAACTGAGCCTTATTTTCATCACATTGGTAATGTTTCATATCTTTGGCTTGGAAACTTGCTCAAGGGAGCAGGAATGCTGTTACCACAGCCAGTTTGGTGATTTTTTGATACATTTTTAATAAAGAGAGGTTTTTATTTTGGTATTTAGTATTTAGAGTGTTGTCAGTGAAGTGCCACAGTTGAATCAGAGAGAAGAAAAAACACTGCTCAATCTTCTCATCTGGAAGCCAAATTCCAGGTTTGGCCTGGATTGTGTCAAATGCCAAACTCACCTAAAAATGTATTTTCTTTGCTTTGGGATGACTGGTGTTTGATTTGCCCTGTTCTTTAATTATGATATTTCAGATTAAAAATTGAATGTGATACTTGAGGCTTCCTTTCACTAAAACTGGCCATACCAAGTCTTTTCTGTGGAGTTATATTTGAGTCTAATTGATAATTCTAATGTGTATGATAAGATCTTTATATATATATTTATACACACACGTTTTCTTGTGTTTTTTGTGTGCTGTTAAGAAATCAGATGCATATTAAAAAGCTCACAAATATCTTTCAGGTGGTCTTGAAGGGGGATAACTCAACTCAGTTAGTGCAAGATGACCAAGTCAAAGGACCTCTAAGAGTATGTATATTGCATGCCTTCCTTTGGTAATCACATAAATTTCTAAAACTCTTAAATTTTGATGTTGTTTAGGTGGGTACCTGTTCTTCAGGATTGAAATCAACAGAAGGAAGCTCATCACTTTAGATGAGATGGATTCTGAGGAATTTGTCTTTATTTTTGTAGCCATTTATGCTTCTCTGTGTAGTGTACTTGATACAGAGTTTGGCCTGTACAGGGATTTTTGATCTTCTCATAAGATACAAAACTTCTTATAAATAATGAAACTTTGAACTTCTCAGAAGTAATTAGCAGCTTGAGTGCCAAGCCAAGTTTGAGCCCATTAGACAAGAGTAAATACAATTACTTTGTGCTTTAGAATAGTTGATATATTTTATATAAAAAGGTGTTTGTATTTTCATTCTGTGTAATGGTTGTGTGCTAAAATACAGAGCTGTGTCATAAACACTGAATACAAACAGAGTTTTCCAGAAAAGGTCATCTTGCTTGTATTCATCTTTTCTGTGTTGCTTTCTCCTGCAGAAACACCAAGGCTGCTGCTGAAATTCTGATCTAGCTGACAGTAGAACTATGTTTAATATATAAGAAATAGTAGTAATTGAACAATTATCACTAATGAACTAATCACTTTGGATGTTTGTTTTCTGTTGGCCTTCTATTTCTTGAGATGAAGTCATGATGAATTTAGATGTTCTGAGTTTCTCAGTGTTATAGTATCTACTTGCAGTTCAGCCTTCCTGCTGAAGGACTTTTGTTCTTACCTGCACAGTAACTAAACTTTTAAAGCAACATTTAGCTAAAAAAGTAAACCTGGCTTTCTGGGAGGATCACTGTGTTTTTCTTAATTTTCTAAGTATGGGCTTCTAGGGGTAACCTCGAGCTGCTCCTTGTTGCAGGTTGGAGCAATGGTTGAAACCAAAATGCCTGATGGATCTTTTCAGGAAGCAGTGATCAGCAAGCTGACAGATGCCAGTTGGTACACTGTAGGTGAGTGGCCGTGTTTCATTTCTGAGCTGTAATCTTAGAACAATATATTTCTAATTATAGGTGACAATGTCAGTAATTGCATCTTGTACTGCAAGATCTGAGATAGTTTTTGGAGGGGGCTTTTTTTTTTCTCTTAAAGTCATCCACATCTTGATTCCTTTTCCATTTCAAGTAAGATAATAATTAATTGATGTTCAGGGAGGCTTTTGCACGAGTAATTGCAGGGCTGAATAATCAAGTTTTATTTGACACAATGTACTTGTAATGATAGCGGTTGCACTCACTTAAATTGAGAATAATTTTTTGCAGATTTTAAGACCTAAACCTTGTAAAAACCATTCTTCCAGCTGAAAACCTTTGGCATGAAATGAATGCCTGAAACACATGAGCCTCCTTGCACTGTATACAAGCTTGTACACAAGGAAAGCATCAACAGAAGACAGAATCTATCTATTTTTAAGAGAAAAATCAACATCCCACCCAATAAAAAGAGGAGACATTAATTTATGATGTGAATAGCTGTTTCCTTTAATAAAATTTTCAAATAATGATCTAAAATGAAGTAGAAAACTACTTTTCTCCTCATGTTGGGGGCTCATGTGGTGCTCAGTTGTTGAAATAGAAAGTTCAGAATGCAGGGTCAGCGAAATGTCAGTGTTGAACAAGAATTTTTTTTAAGAAAAATTTCCTTATTTTCAATAATTCTGATCTCTAGGTTTTTCTCAAACAGCTTTAAGAACAGAATGACAAAACTCAGCAAGATGCAAGTAATAGTAGATAAGCAAGTATAAAAGGACAGTATTTGAATCAGAGGGCTTTGCAAGCACAGATCCTTTTTTTGCACAACTTTCTTACAGCAGTGGAGCCTTCTGTTCCCTAATAGTTGCCTAGAAGGAACATGCTCCTGTTAATTGTCCTGTACATGCTACTCTTGGGCATTGCTTTGGAGATTAGTACTTGTAAATTTAAACTCTCTGTTTCTCATTAGCTGCCTTGGGTACCAAATGTATTCAGCTTTACTTCATATTCTTCCATCCTCTGTCCCATGAACTCTTAATTATTTTGGTTCATTAGCTCCTTTTTAAGATTTAAATAAGCTATTTTCAGTAATTCAGCGTTTCCTTTGCTGTAGGTGAGGTTATGTCATCTTTGGTGGGATCAGGATAAAGCTCTGCAGATAATTTGGAAGGATTTATTGCTTTATGATTATTATTGTTAGTGAGTGCTTTAACTCTAAGCTGGTTGACAAAGCTCACTGTTCTTTGCCTTTTTCTTCAGCATTATAACATTGCTGTGAAATTGTAGTGGATGTCAGGTCAGGGAGGGAAAGGCAGGATTATTTTGGAGTGCAGAAGATTTAAAATCTACTTAGTTTAGTACTCTGATATGACATAAATGAGGTAGAACAGTGGACTTTTAACATCTCTTCATGGGTTTCCAGAGGTTCACCATTCTGTTGCAGAAGTTAAAAGAAACACAGTCTTGCACTAACAATCTCATGGTTTATGAGTTAGCATTTTAATTGTAGAACTCCTCACTTATTTCAGTTTTCAAGTAGCACTTTCAGCTAATTCTGTTTGAATTTGGACCAGAAGATATTTGTCTTCTTACATTTGACGTGTGAACTTTAAATCCCTTGTTAGGGGAGATGAGTTTTGTCTGTGTTTTATTTTTTTTTTATGGGTTTTTTTTCCCCTTTTCTTTTGAGCAGTGCATTTCTGCCAAAAAATCTTTACTTGATGAGCAGGAAATTTTGAACAGTGAATAAATGCTCTGCCCTGTATTAATGGATTGTTGTTTATATTTAACAACTTGTTGAACTCTCCCCAATTATGTAAGAGAGAAATCATGCATGCCATGATTTTTACTTCATACATTTATTAAAGTGCAGTTCCTCAGAAACTTGAACAAATGGATTAATTAACTACCATAATTTTCTTTCCCCAAATAATAATTTTTGACAAGCAGAATGGAGAAATATTTTCCATATACAAATGTGTTAAGACTGCTAGGATTTGGTAAAAATTTGGAGCTCAGGGGATTTAAGTAATCTTATGGTAAAAGAACATGCAGAGCTGTTACATGACTCTTTCACTATGAAAATACAATTGTAATTGTTGGATTTAGATCTTAGGAACATTTTTCTTAGTTCTATGTGGTGGGTTGCTTGTTGGAGCTGAAAGCACAGGTAACTTGGACCCCAGAGTAAGGAGATCATCAAATTTGCATCATGATTCTTCAGCATTTTAAATTGGGAAAGTGGTCTAGGTTGAATATAGGAATATTGACATGTGAAAAATAAGCCTTATCTTTTGCCTCCTGCTTCCATTGTGTCTTTGCAGAAAGTTTTGGATAGATGGAGGTGTATATTTATGGTGCTGGTAAAGCAAGCAGTTGAATTGGTTGCTTTTTAATAGCTGGTGAGTGTGCTGCTCCACAGCCATCCTGACTGGTGCAGTCACAGCTGAAGAGCTGAGAGGGAAGTGGATTAACCAGACTCCAGGTTTACAGGATGCCTTCCTCAACATTTTGAGATGGAAAGCACAAGGGAAAACTTACATTTCAGTAGTTTGTGCATTTCCCTTATTATTTATTCTCTATGTTATCTAACATCTCTTTCTCAGTGATCTAAAAGCAAACTGATCTCTGACTAGTAAAACCAGTAATATATACAGGCAAACATTTTCAGAGTATTAAGTACAGATGTGTAAAAAATACACCACAATAGACTGCCTGCATGTCTGGTGGGAAGTGATGATGTTCACTTTTGCAAATCAGGTTCTCTGTTTCAGGTAGGGATGTAAAGGAGAAAAGACACCTGAAACAACTTTGCTTTGATCAATAAATTGAACCAGTGGAAGTGCTGAGTTTGCTATAAAAGGCTGCTTTGCCACCACTGTAATGCAGGAGTCACAGTGATGATCAGTTTGTGTGTTTGAACAGAATCTCCTGTTTATTAATGGTGTTCATGTACACAGATTAAACAAGGCTTTATTTTTATTGTAGCTTCAACAGACTCACTTTTTGACCTCTTTTTATATGATAAACATGTTTATCTAGCCATGTAGTCCTATTGAACTTTTCAGCTGTGACTTGGAAGTACTTTTGAAATTACCTATGAAATTCAGCATAAGCAGGTGAAGAAACAAAAGCTGTTTGGAAGAGAAATTTAAAAGTGTCTGGGAAATGTCACTGAACAAGGCACCCCTCAAATACGAAATGATGTGGCACTAATAAGTGTTCAAATTCTGTGGTTAACAAATGGCTCAGTTGGACCTGAGGATTTTAGTAAGTGATTCAATGATTTGATGATGTTTGTTTTTAGGATGCAGTTATCTAAACTGAACTTCCTTAATTTACAAATTACGAAGTGCTGCATTGATGCTTTTGAAGTGCTGAATATATTGTTAGGTGATAATTGCATAGAATAAAAATGGTCTGTCAGATCTGCTTTAGCTGAACAAGGTTTGAATTACAGTTTGAGTGTACCATCCACCTGATTCTCTGTTAACTTTTAAAATGCTTCAAGTAAATACTGAAATAATGTCTTAAATGACTGACAGACAAAGAAACCACAACCCAGACCACACCTTACAAGGTGCATAGTTGTATTCTCCTTCTCTCATACTCTGCTTGGAGTCTTACAAGAATTACCAGAATTTCAGAAAACAGAAATCCTTATGTAGATGTTCTTTGAGGAAGCACTTTTCTATCACTTCTGGACAGAATTAGAAGGGATGTAATATATATATATATAAAGTGAGAAACAGGATTTAATTTCAGCAAGCATCCAAGTTGCTGTTAGAATGGCCTGGTTCATATTATATATATCTATATTTATAGTGTATTTGTAATATATTTGTATTGTACACATAAATATTTATATATATTTATAGTATATATATATTTATATTTCCCTATGTCATCTCTCCTTTGGCAAAACTCAAATCAGTAATCTGTGTGTACTTAGGTCTCTTTTTGTTATGTAATATAATAATTTCTACAACTTTAAACAAGATTAAACAAAAACAGATAAAATACATTGAGTCTGGTATTTTGCTAGGTAGAATAATGGAAAAGTGTTTTTAAAGAAAGAAATAAAAAACACATATTAACTTTCAGAAATGTTTCCTCTGAATTGAATAGGAAATAGGAGAGGGAAACAGTGAGAGGTCCTTGCAGTTTCTAGCAGACCTTGCTGACACTTATTAGGGTTTTTCTTACGGTTTAGAGTGAGAGGGAATGCAATTCCTTACTTTTTGAAACTTCAACCTTTCAGACACTTCTGAGGCACCTCAGTGTGCCCCACAGCTCTGCTGGTTGCTTCTTCCTCTCATGTAATCATGGTGGCAGATTCCAGGAAATGCTGAGTGGAGTGTGTGTGCTGAGAGGAGTTAGAGACCTGGGTGCTTGTTCTGGAAATGAGGTGCAGTCTCAGCCACCATCTGCATCACTTCATGTTACTGTGGTGAGGTCACAGAAATGAAAGATACTGAGGATTTGGTTTTAGTCATCTTGCTTGTTCCATGGATTTTGGAAATTCCAGTTCATAATGTTAAGGATATTTATCAGTAAATGAACCAACACTGATGTCCTGGGACTTGAGGAGCAAGGTTGCTGACAGGAGCTATTTATAATCACATTTTCTTATTTTTAAAAGAAGTTTTCTTCTGATGCTTTGTGAAGATATTTATGCTAAGAGGAAAAATAGGTTTGGTCCTGGGTCCACAGCTGTAAGCTCTTACTCCAGGGGTGATGGGAGCTCTCAGTGCTGAGTCCATCCATACCAGAGCTGTTGGTTTGTCCCTTCAAAGCTTGACCAGCACCCATCCTGTGCTGTGTGCCAGGCACAGGTCATGTCTGCAGGGCTGGTTTGACCAGTTCCCAGCATCCTGTTGAGTTCCACGTGGCAGAAGCATCATCTCTGGATGCATGTGTCATGCAGGAATCCAAAACCACAGCTGTTAGACTCCACTTGGCTGGTGTTCTCTACCACCCATCACCCACCATAAATTTGTTCTTTTTCCTCTTCAAAATTCACTTGTGTGGATTTTGAGGATACTCTGTATCTCTCCAGACCCCTTCCATGGCATGTGTTAAGTGCACCTGTGGCACATAAAAATGGTGCAGTAACTCTGTTGGTTGCTCTCTGGAGAATCTAGAAATAAAAAACAGCACTATGTGTTGTGTTTACACGTGTTTAGGCAACAGGTGTGTAGAGGAACAAGATTTTGTAGTGAAAAATAGTATTTTAACAATAGAACTTGCTGCAAAACAACTGGATTGAAACCTTGCTTATAAAATTACATTTCTTACTATGTGAACTGAGTGTTAAAAATATTTTAAAATTGGGTACAAAAAAATACTCTAGGGAAAGCAAGGAGGTAGATTTTTTTGTCTCTAATCTCTTTATGTGTAACAATAGTAAGATTAACATTTCAGAAAAAGCAGTTTCAGGGAGCAGGCTTTTGTTTGTGAGGTGATAGTTTTCTATGAGTAGACTCAAAGGCCATTCAAACCTCGCTGTTTTTTGGGATATTTCAAGTATATTTTTGTAAGAGGATCTTGGGCTCCCTTAAAATCATTTAAAAAATAGCAAATTTGAGTTGTGTGGTCTCTCAGTAGCACAATACAGAGCAGTACTTGATCTTAACTCCTTTTACAGTGATGAATCAGTAGTACAGCCCTTGTCTACAAGGCCATTCAACAAGCACTGCACAGCTCTTGGTACTTTATATTCGTTTCCACAGCTGAATTCCAAATATCTGCAAAATCTGCACACATTACTTGAGATATTCATAGACAGCATCTCTTGTAGTTCATAAATTGCTGCTTTGCCAGGCAGCCACTGAGAATAATTCAGTGTGCACAGTGACACTGGAACAGCTTTAATTTGTGGTATGTACTTTCATTTCATTGCCTTGGTGACTTACCAGTTTCTCAATGAGTTGGGAAACGAGACAAAATTGTTTCCTTGCAGTGCAGTGTGGAGTCTAATCTCTCTTGGTTTGGGGAGCAGCAGTAACACAACTTGTTGGATTTGAAGTTTGCAAGATGCAGCTTTGAGGGTTTTCCATGTGCACTTGTGTGTCACAGAACTGCCTTGTCCTGGTAACACTGGTGGCTCTGTGGAAGTCATCTCATAACTGCTATGAGGATGTTCTCTCTAGAGTTCTGCTCTCTTCTCCTTTTTCTGTGCTTTTTTTTTTTTCTTAAATCTATTTATAATACAGCTATATATATATATTTTTCTAAACAAGATGTAGTCAAACTGATCTGTAGTATTTTGTGATGGGCTTCTTCATAGTTCCTAAAAACTATTTTGATTCGTTGACTTATCAACTTATTATTTATTTTTATTATTTTATTTATTATATATTTATTTATTATATATTTATTTTATTTTTTTTTATTATTTATTTAAATACATGAAAAACAAACTTGACACAGCCCAATTGTAAAGACAGGGGTAATGGATTTTTGCTGATGGTATATACAAGCCTGCTACAGACAGAAAATGGAAGATATCAACTCATCAATAGTGAGTTTAAATTTGTACATTTTAGTGCATCTTTGAGGTACTGAACTTTTAGTCAATTTACTTTTAAAATTCTTGCTAAGTGTTGTATTGATCACCACTGGGAAGTTTGTTTTTATTTTTCTGTCATTGATTAGGGTTATGTAGATTTTCACAAACAGAAAAAACCCAATTCTCTTCCTTTCCTATTATCATAGACAAGAGCGAGATGCAGCAAAATTGTGAAAATTTCCATTTTATTGTCACTGTTTCAATATGCTCTGTATGGAGCATATTGGACTCACTTCTTGGGACTAGACCAAGCATTATGGCAGACTGTTCCTCCAGGTTGTGCTGCTTACTCATCTCTTTTCCCCTTCTGTCAGTGTTCCTCATTAAAGAGCATGTTTGGAAGAAAGGGCTCTGCCCGGCAGAAATGTCGCTTTTCTTCCCTTCCTTCCTGTGATGTTCTGTTGACTGTTCAGCAGCAGTGAGCAGTTCCCTGGCTAGTTTGTACCTTCCCTTCCCAGAAATCAGCTGCTGCACTGTTTCCCCAGCAAGCCCCTGCCCACCACCAGATGAGGCAATGAGAGGACCTAAAGGGCTTCTGTTTTTTCAGTGTTTCTTTGGAAAGACAGGACTGTAATTTCCTCTTCAGAGATGAGAATCGTGACACTGCAAACACATCCTTTGATGACTTCACTCTGTGTGTCTGTGAATGGGGAGAGGTCTCCTTCTGTTCCTGTGTCCTGCCCTCTCCCTGCCCAGTGAATCCTTACAAAACACAACCTTTAGGGTTTTTGTTTTTGAAGAATTTGGAGTTGTAGCAATAACCTGTTGAAGGAATTGATATAAGTTATTCAACATTAATTTAAAAGTTTTTAGTTTGATTGTTAGTTCTAGGCATTTTAGCTAAACAGCCTTGCTTCTGGGTGAGATTAAAAAGAGGAATGAATTTGCAGCTTAAGAGTGTATTAAGTTCTTCTGACACGACTGTTATCACAGCTTCAAAATATCTCATAGCCAAAAAACTGTGCCATCTGCCTTACTGCTTATATTTACAGAATCCTTAATATTTGATACTGTGCCTTGGAAAGACATTCCCTTAAATCCTCGAGGACTAGCATTAAGGAGTCACGCACAGGGTGACACGAATATGAACAGTACTTTGGTGTAGCAGATTTTTCTGAAGAGTTGAGATGGAAACCACAGGGCTTATTTAGTTTAAGAAAGGCTTATATTTTTAAAGGTGCTGAGTTTGTCAGTATGAGTTTCTGATTGCCCTTTCAGTAAGGCACAGTCAAGTGTTTTCCTTAGAGGAGAAGCAAGTTTGAAGTAGCTACAATTATGAAATACTTCAAGCATCATGATTAATTGGAGACTCCTTACTTGGCTCCACCTTAGTAACTCAAATAATTGATATTTTTGTATGACAAATGGTGCTGCCCTTTTTCCATTGAAACTTATTAAAGGGATCACTTACATAGATAAGGAAATCTTTCTGTTTATGCTGTTCTTTTACTCCTTGTTGTTCTACAAGGATATTTTAGTCCAAGTGTTGCAGCTACACCGGCAGTTGCAGGTGCTTTGTAAATGTCTACAATATAAAATTGTTACTCTTGATTGTCATCATTTCCTTATGTGTCTTAATTTGAGTTAATTGTATTTTACTGAGAGTATTTTACTTAACCTTTAGTATTTATAACATTTTATCTTTTAAGGATGAAAAACTAGTATATGTCATCTGGTTAATGAACAGTTGACTTGATTCATCCCTCTACTGGACTAGGTTTAAATAAATAGGTAAAGCTTCCAATTTTGGAGATAATAAATAAAAATAAGGAGTTGAGTTATGTTGTCAGTTGTTCTATTGGTGCTGTTTGCTTTTTTTAAATCAAGTTACATGTTGCCAGTCACCAGCCATTTGTCTCCTAAAATGATTATTCTTGAAAATTTAGTAGTTTGAGATTTTTAGAGGGGGAAAAGTTAATTGTTTTGTGTGTACAAGTGTTCTAAGCCATTAAGATAATGTGGTAGTGGAGCATATGGAGCATACCACAGCAGTATTTACTCTGAAGATAGAGGAACCTTAAAGCTTATCTTATCCAGCTTAATTAATTTTATAAGTATGCCAGAATTACCATACTGCTATGCACAGCACTTGAAACTTTCTTTCACTAGTGCACAAAGCCTGTTTCAAGTAGTATAAATAAAGAGAAGCATTCCGTTCTGCACTTTGACCCCACAGAAATAAACTCGTACCTTGCTGGGATTCCAGCCTGCAGCCACCACAGGGCTCTGCTCTTTGGACTCAGGAGGAATTGGTGACTTTGCTTTCCTTCTCATCAAGAAAATTTTCATGAGGAGGTTTCATCTAAACTGAAGAGTTGATCTTTCTCAGGCAAAGCTTGAAGTAGCCTCATAGCATTCCAGTCTTCTTCTGTTATGTATTGGTGAAATTGGTGGAACTTCCTGTTCATGAGCTATAACACAACAGGATGTATACTAAATATTCCTTATGAAGTGGTCAGACTTGGAATTGCAGGTTTCCAGTATCTTTATCTGTTTGTAGGATGGCATTGATAGTGTAGCAAAAACTTGCCAGAAACTTGTTTTTCTTTTTATTGACCTTTTTGTGGAATTGCTCATAGCAAGAGGAGAACTAAAAAGTACCATATTTATTAAATGATGATAAGTAAGGAATAAATGCATAGGGTGGCAAAAAAACCCCACAAAACCAAACAAACCCCAGAGATTGCTGGATAATAGTAACTGGTATGCAGCCAGGGCTGTGGTTTGAAATGTGCAGTTGTATTGATAAGAAGAATGTCTAAATTCCACTGAGACTTTTGCATCCAAAACCTTACTTTGTACTGGCTTGAATCTCTGTGTGAAAATCTATTCCAAGACTGAATCCTGAATACAGGCTTTCCTTTTGCTTGTGAACTTAAGAGTGAGTAAATTAGGCTTGAAAGAGATGTTTTAGAGAATGTTCTTGATTGTGAGTTAAACAGTAGATGTGGGTTTGAGATCTGACCAGCTTGTGCTGATGTGTTTTCTTGGCTTCACCCTAGTTTTTGATGACGGTGATGAAAGGACCTTGAGACGAACTTCATTATGCTTGAAGGGAGAAAGGCACTTTGCAGAAAGTGAGGTAAGACAGTGGTGGACATGGAATTAAAAATATATTATTAATTAATATCTTTTTTATAACAAGGTATTGCAAACCATTGTTGCTTCCCCCTTTTCCATGTAGACACTTGATCAACTGCCACTAACCAATCCAGAGCACTTTGGAACTCCAGTTATTGGGAAGAAATCTAATAGAGGGAGAAGATCTTCTCTTCCTGTGTGAGTTTTGAGAGTGTTCTGCTTTTCCATTAGTGTCCTTTGCTAAAACTGAAGCAGTCCCATTGAAGCTGCAATGGTCTCAATGCTGTCACCTGAATTTTGTGCACAGCTGATTGATATGGTCATATGCTGGCAATATTATGAAATTGAAGGGTTTTTTCCCTCTAGTACCCTTAAGAACATTTATGCTTCTTTCATCTAATAGGAAATACAATATTTTTAACCTCTATATTGAACACTATAAAAAAAACAAGGATGATTTCTAATTTTTGGGGTAGAGAGCACTTTTCTTTGTTTCATGTCTGTGCACAATCAGAACCTGAGTCATGTCTCCAATTCTGACATGATGCTGTTTTAAAATACTGCTACTTGGAAAGAATTCCTACAAAATTCCTCTTAGTAAGTGCACTTAATATTTAAGTGTATTTCAAGCCATTTCAGCTCTTAAAGTTGTAACTGTTTTTGGAGCTTTGTAAAATAGAAAAATCTTGTGAACTCTCTTTGGTTTTCAAGTAGTAACTTCAGACAAACTTTAAAATATCATACATTTTGATAATTCAGTACTGAAGATGAAAAGGAAGAAGAAAGTAGTGAAGAAGAGGATGAAGATAAGAGGCGCCTCAATGATGAATTGCTTGGCAAGGTTGTGAGTGTGACTTGTAATGCAGAGAAGGCAGACTGGTACCCAGCTTTGGTGAGTTCCTTTTGCAGCAAAGCTGTGAATGTAGTCAGGCTAAGCTCTACTCCCATGTTTGCTAAAAATACAAGTGTTTGCAGTATCTATGAAGAGTAGGAAAGCAGAGATTAACATTTATGTGTAAGTTACAGTTTCATGGTGTTAAAGTGTTTTAGAACTGCATACAAAATGATCAGTGTGTAATGATACTTTTCTTCTAAAAATAAAATGTTAGGACTTGCACTCCCAGGCAATTTAAGATGATCTAGATTTATGAATTTTAATTGCAGTGGGATTTAATTTTTTTTTAATCTAATTGTCTTTTTCCTTAGATTTCCAGTTTTAGGAAATACTAATTCCTTTGATGCTCTGATGTAGTGGTCAGTTGCTCTAGGAGCAGATGTTGGTGCTTATTTATATTTGACTGTCAATAAATGATACAGCTGTTCATTGCCACTGCTGATAATAAATATACATTAAATAAATCTGAGTTCAAGTAGACTTGAAAATGCAGACAGTTTGCATCTTATTGATAAACACAGAAAAGTTTACATGTGCATATTAAAAGTTGCTTTTTGTAGAAAACTTTTTGGTATTTTCAGACATGATGTAATGAATAGTGAACAGTTGACACTGCCTTATCCCCCTGTATCTACCTCAATTTAAAATATGGTATTGTACATGTTCTGGTTGTAGCTCTCTTTATTAATGGCAGATTAACATGGTTCTTAACTGGTGGGTTAAGTCCTTAGGGGTCATATATATCTATTTAACATTTTCTGCTTGTATATAGCGGAAAAAAAAAAAAAAAATTCTGTTAGTTTTAAATACCAATTCTGCAAATGCATTTTTATCACTTTCTTTAGACCTATAGGTGATACTGCTGTGGAAGGATGTGCTGGATTTCACAGTGGTTTATGTTATCCACACCTCAATAAACAAACAAAAAAACAAACTTAAGTCTCAGTTTAAATGCCAAAAATTGGAAGCTGGTATAAAATAAGGGGGTTTGTGACTTTTTAAATAGATGCTTTTAAAAAATTTTCTGTGAACAAGAATAAAAAAAGCAGAGTGAATGGTCAGGGTCTTGTGATATGACCTCAGTAGATTAGTTTTCAAATGAAATTTTAGACTTTTTTGGCTTGTACATAGTAAGTCAATAGTTTGGGGTAAATTGCTTCTTGAAATTTCTTGTTGTTGGCCTTGGTAGCATAAATTGAAGTAGGTTTGTTTACCCAATTCTGGAAATAAAAGAAACAGAAAACAGCTGTTTTCCTGCAGTCTATCTTTTTTCCTTTCAAGATCAGCTTTTATTTTTTTATGTTTTTTTTTGATAAAGGGATGTTTTATTTGAATCTTCAGGTTGTGTCACCAAGCTGCAATGACGACGTCACTGTGAAAAAGGACCAGTGTTTAGTTCGATCCTTTGCAGATTCCAAATTGTAAGTGATAGCTCATTTTGATTAGATACCTGTGGGAGGAAACTGGGAAGCTAATCACTTACTGCTCCTGAAGATGGTATTTCTTTCAAAAGGAAAGGGTACAGTTTCCTGTAATGCTGGATGGACACATCAGGCATTCAGTCTTATTTCCAGCTGACTCCTGTGCTTCTTCACCCTTATTTCCATTGTGTGTAACAATAAGAATTCATTCAATCAAGAAAGTTTCTAGTGCTTCTTCATTTAAAAATATTGACAACATAAATAACTTAAATTGTAAACACTTGTGTCTTTCTTTTTTTTTTTTTTACCTAATTTCTATCCTTTAAAATGAATTTTGGTTTTAATTATTTCCCTTATTGCCTTCAACAACCTTCTTTATGGGTGTCAGTTGTAGTAGTTTGGGTATCTGCCTCATTACCTCCAGTGCCCAGATGTCCATAGCTGTTTAGATAGTTTATAAGGGTTTCATCTACTCTTTTTTAATAGGAAAGAGAATTTAAATAGAATTGTTAATTAAAATGTTTACAGAATCTGAATCATATTCCTTTAAAAAGAAGGAGAAGTCCTGTTAGTCCATCCTGCACTCCAAAAGGGAGAGAGAGGAGAGAGAGACAGAGATTTTTACATAATGAATAATGTATTCACAAGAGCATGAAGACTGTTTCTGGGTTTTTTTAAAGGCTGCTCCCCTTTATTTCTCTTCATTGTTCTTGTATTGCATCTGTGTTAACAAATTGTAACTAAAAACTTCTTCTCCAAAGGCCACCTGTCACCCTTTATTTCAAAGTGAGCAGTTTTTGATTTTTGCTAGCCATGATTTTGAGTAGGTTATGAATACTTGTTTACTGAAATGTACTTCAAGTACCTGAAGACTTGGTTAATTTTGATCTCTTAATGTAGATATGTGTCATCAGCCTTCTGCATGAGCCTGGCTCTTTCTGTACTGAAAGTTGAATGTTACTGGTAAAATCCAAACTTACTCTGTTTGGCTTTTTATTTTTTTTCTCCCAGAGCATTATGGCTTTAACTTCAGAAAATGGCAGCCTCTAATTCCTGAGGTTTTACTCCAGATTTTCTGAAATAATGAAAGAAGGAAAAAAAAATGTGTTAGACTAACTCACTTCTCAGGCTTTCCCTGCAATTTGGTTAGGATTTTTCTTGTAACTCAGTGATTGGATATCCACTATGACTTTGGAACAGAGCAACCTCCATATGCTTTGCTGTGAGAACACTTCTGTAATTTAAGAATTAAAATCAACTGCCTCTCAATGCAAATCTGTGAATTGGCTTCACTGTTGTTCTGTGCTAGTAAAAAGGCATTTGAAGATAGAGGACTTGCTTCTGTCCTCTTCGATAGATCCTTGTTTTGGAGAGCAGCTGTGGATTCTTGTGAATATTTTCAGTTTAGAAAATTATTTTTGCCTGCATGTTTAACCTTTGCAAATTTATGCAGGTTTAGCAATTAAAGTAAACGACATTTACAAAGTTTTCTTAGTTACTTAAGGATACTTCAATGCCTGGATTTCAAAGATTGGGAGCTTACCCTGGGTAGCTTACTCTTGTATTTAGACCATACAATAACAAGGTGCCTTGGGCAATTAATTCTTAGCAAGTAAATAACTCTTGAAAACTTCAGATATTGCTGTTTTCCTAAGTCAAATGCTTGCTTTTCTGTGATGTAATTGCAAAACCTTATTCTTTTACAGTTACTCAATAGCAAGAAAAGACATTAAGGAGCTAGATCTTCAAAACATACCAAAATCAGAATCTTCTCCTAAAAAAGGTAATTCTAAATAAATTCTAGGTGTTTAAAAGAAGTAATTTCATACAAAGGTTCTTTTAACATTTGCTGATAAATGTAGATTTCTGATAATTGTTCTTGGATATTTTGTAAACAGTTTTAAATGGGAGAGATTAGAGAAACTTTGAATAGAGCTGTGTCTAGTAGAAATCTTTATTTGATTTTTATTTCATTATTTTAATCCAGTCCAAATTTGTGGAAAATGAATAGAATATTTCCAGGATAGTCTGTTTGAAGTGTCAGTGAGCAATGGAATATTTAGTTACCTGTCCTAATGCTAAAATTTTGTGTTGTTGCTCAAAACTCTCTGTTTACATTAAAGATACCCAGACAGCAAGGTGTAAACTTCATAGCAACCACAGTCTGTGATTAATATTTAGTTTAAAAATATAATTACAGAATTGGATGGATGGATGACATGGATACCACAATCCATCAAAACATGAAATGGGTTAAGGAGAAATGTCTAATTATCTTTATTAAAAATTATAATAAAAAGTCCCCACTCAACAACAAAAGTATCTGGTTTGAGTAAAGGTGTGGAGCAGCTCCTTACAAGTCAAGATTTAAAATGCTTCAAATGAAAGCTTGAGGTGGTTTTGATTGATTTGTCTAATATTACACAATTTCTCTTCTACTTTGTTCTTAATAGCTGTTTCACAGTACAAGAACTTTAAAACAGCCAAAAAAACCCCAGCAGATGCCAGGTTTGAGATAAATTGAAGAAAGGGACTTTTTTCCTGTGCAGAACATAATTGGGTTGTGACATTCCTTGCTACAAGGGAATATTTTGGAACCAGAGGTACTAATGGTTTCAAAAAAAAAAAAGTTGAGACTAATGTCTGGAGGTTTTTCTGTCAGCAGTGTTAAAAACTGGTACCTTTTCTTCTCTGGTAAAACTGAGCAGGTCATTGCAGTATGTTCTTTTGGGTGTTTCTCTGGCTCCTTTATTGAAGTCTTTTATTGTGACTGAGGGGCTGATTTTGGGGTTATCTGGGTTTGTTTTGCTTTGTTGTATTCCACCCTTGGAGCACCTCTTCAAGGAGAAGAATTTGAGGTATTTCCATTGTACAAGTGTAATTTCTGCCTGTCCCATCTCTCCTTTGCTCACTAAATGTTAATGTCACATTTCTTTGGGCAGTGCTCTTTTTTATTTTAATTTTTTTTAATCTAAAACATTATATTTTGGAAAGATCAAAGTAACCCATGGTGCTTGATCTGTGATGGATTCATTGCATTTGAGTTGGTGTTGTGATTTTCAAGGTGAAAAGGAAATAAAAAATGCTTTGTTGACTGTGAATGCTACAGATGAGGTAAAGCCAGGGCCCTTTCCTCTGTAGGGCTACAGGAGGCAACCACGTTTCTCAGCACCAGGGGTGTTCCTCGGAACTGGAAAATGGACATCAGTGAAATTCTGGAGTCCTCTAGCAGTGATGAGGAGGATGGAGCTGCTGCAGAAACTGATGAGGAGGAGCAAAAACGAGAAGAGAAAACGGAAGAAGTAGCGGTGAGTCTGGACAATTTAAATTATTTTTCAAGGATAATTTAATAACTTGCCTGAAAATCCTGCACTTTCCAACATAATTATTCTCAGACTTGGTTCACTTCAGTGTCTTTTCAGTCATGTTCATTTTCTCTCTGCTAGTTGTCTTTATTGGGATTTGTGAGCAGTGGCAAGTTGTCTCCTGCTAGCCAATGAATAAACTGGAGACAAATCTCAGAAATTAGGAATTCAGGGCAGAGAAGAGTGAAAGGTTCTGGGTCAAAAGAAAAGACAAACCCAAGAAAACTATGTTGAGCCTAATAGTAGTAACTGTACCTTAAATATAGTATCTTTTTATTTTGTAATTTCCTTTTGTATTTTACTTTGTATGTAGGTTATATAAAATTAACTTGTTTCTGAAAACAGTATAGTGTGATTTAAAAAAAAAGATAAACGCTTTCAAACAAAAACAGGTTGACTGAAACTGTGAACTCATCCACAGGGCAATAAATGCTACTTAGAGCAGTACAGGACTGACCTTCGTGCGTGTTAGGCTGGGAATCACGGTATGATGTGGTGGATGGATTTTGTGTCTAACGTGTTTTGGCATGTATAGACTGTGAGAGGAATTCATGGAGAGCAGCCCTGTGGAGAAGGGCTCGGGGGTTCTCATGGATAAAAGGCTGGACAGGAGCCAGCAATGAGCACTCGTGGCTCAGAAAGCCAAATGTGTCCTGGGCTGCATCAAAAAGGGGATTCTCCTCTTTCCTCTGCTCTCGTGAGCCGTGAAGCACTTTTCAGCTCCAAGGTCCTCAGCACAGGAGAGACCTGTGGAGGTTGCTCCAGAGGAGGCCACGAAGCTGCTCCGAGGGCTAGAGCCAGGCTGGGAGAGCTGGGTGTGTTCACCTGGAGGAGGCTCTGGGAGAGACCTGAGGGCTCCTTCCAGGGCATAAAGGGGCTCCACGAGAGCTGGAGAGGCACTTGGGACCAAGGGCGTGGAGTGATAGGACAAGGGGGAATGGCTTTAAACTGAAAGAGAGGTTAAAGTTGGACATCAGGAAGAAATTCTTGTTTGTGAACGTGGTGAGGCCCTGGCACAGATTGCCCAGAGAAGCTGTGGCTGCCCCATCCCTGGCAGTGTTCCAGGCCAGGTGGGACAAGGCTTGGAGGAACCGGCTCTGTTGGAAGGTGTCCCCTTCCAATTCTAATTCCAGGGAATTAGAACTGGATGATCTTTAAGGTCCCTTCCGACAGAGATCATGGAATGTGATTCCATGATTCTCAAATTAACAGTTTTTCTGCTTTCGAATATTTTAAGTGGCTCGTTTTCCATGAAGTTAGCCCGTTTCTTCATGTCATCAAAACCATCGTTACAGAATTCCTTTCTATTTCTGCTCCCTGCTTGTAACCTGCATGTTGGATTTAGAAGCATGGGCGGAGGTGGGGGGCGGGCAGGGCAGGCACTGCGGGATTTGTTTCCCCATCAGGCCGTTCTCACAGTATCCCCCGAAAACAGGAGCCGTGAACCCCCAGTGCGGGCTGTGTGTCGGGAGGAAGGTCAAACGCCGCTTCCCTTCCCCGTGCCTTCCCTTCCCACACGGAATGGCCGATGGCGCTTGGCGGCGGCCTCGGCGTTCCCAGGGCAACCGGCAGCGGGCGCGGCGCAGGCGCGGGGAGCGGCCGCGGGAGCCGGGGCTGGCCGGGGGCTCGGAGATGGGCTGGCCCTTCCCTCTCTGCCTTTCATCTAATGCCTCGCGTTCTCCCTAGTATTACTAGTTCGTTTTATTAATTTTTTTTATTTTTTTTTTTAATTTTTTTTTTCCGTGCGGAAGAGAATGTAAGTAATGCCGGTTAACCGCGGCCGCCGCGCGGGGAGAGAGAGAGAGAGCGAATATTTGGAAGTCAGGCTGAAAATATGTCCAGGCAGTGGGCAGATTAGATAGAAAGGAAGTAAAACCATTTTACGTTTGAAAGAATGCAGCTGCTAGGTAAGGATCGTGTGCTTGAATCTGTGATGTGAACGTGTTGTTTGGGGATGGGGGTTTGACTTGGGTTTCTGCTCTGGGAACTGTCTGGTGGAGCTTGCAGCCAGGGGAGATCTTTCCAGGTAAAAAAAAAAAAAAAAAACAATAAGAATCTATTTTTAGGTGTGAATTTTATGTTTGGATATCAGTGTTTTGGAAAATGGAGTAGATGGCTGTATAAGAATGATGGTGTGATAAGATAAATCTGAGATAAATGTGTGCAGAAATGTAAAATCCTCTGGGTTTTTTCCCTGTGTTTGCAGTGAAAAAGACTGAATAGGCCACATTTTGCAGGGTGTGAACTGTTGCAGTCTGTATTGCTCTGTCTGTATTAACATTGGTTAAAATTTGAGTATCAGTCACTGAAAATCAAGGATTGCTGTACTAGTTTTCTAGTACCCATTTTATTATCATTTTTCATGCCTATTGCATAAAATGCTGTCTGTTTCAAACAAAGAAGGGGGAGGGGGAAGCTTGGTTGTTTAAAAAAAAATAAAAAAAGGCATTCCTGTAAAAGAAATAGAGATTATTTTTAAAGAATGATGTTAATGTAAAATAGTGAAGCAGAGGATTCCTGGCAGGTGGATGTGCTGATAGGAGAAGCTGTGGAATCCATTATTTCCAGGTGACAAGTAGGAATGTAAGGTGAGCATCTTCATGCTGAAGCTGTGTAGCAGAGGGTAGATACGAATCTTTTTAGATAATGTCAGAGCAGAACTGTCATGATGGCCCATTAAATCAAATTCCTGGTTCAGCTGTTAGAATACATATTTTTAATTGTGGGCCGTGCTAGATATTGCAACAGACAACGTTTAGGGAATTTAAGGAATTTCTATTTCTTCTCCCATAAAGGCAGTAATACTGGCCACAGAGAGAATCGACAAGTGAATGATTGGGGTTTTTTTTGCCTGTATTTGAATACAGATGTTGCATTACTGATATTTTACATTTTACACAGAGTGCTTCCTTTTACTAATCAAGGTCAAAAAATAGCTCCTGTCCATCCTCTCCCAGAACATTCTCAGTGGACTTTTTGTTTTAGAACTGTAATCGGTTATATTATTAGAGATGGGAGTGAGATTATAAAAATACTTTATTTTCCCCCTTTCCCATCTTTTGGTATGCACAGCAGCTTTGCTGTCAGGGCCTGTCCAGCTGCTGCCCAGCCATGATAGGCCATCATTAAATAATCAAATGGACACAGACCTACTTAATATATAATCACAGGATAAAGTCAGTCAAAAAAGTCTAATTCTGGAATGGAAGGGATACTATTTTTCTGAATTAGGATCTTTTATAATGATAATGGAGCAGTGAGATCTGTTGTAGCTGGTGACATTAGATCGTGTCATTTTTCCAGTAGCTGGCTTAAAAATCTGCAACTTTTTTTTGGCAGAAACTGTCTTTCTGAGTGTGTTGCCTTTTATGACATCTTTAAGAGGTGGGAGAATTGGTACCACCAGGTTTCCAGGTTTTACATGGCTTTTGTAAGCTAAGGAGGGGGAACAAACATGGTGTTGGTTTGGTGCTCCTCCTCACCCGTGGAGAGTGACTTGTGTGGTCCAGAGTTGACTGGGAAGGAGGACAATGTGGAAATTGCTTGTCATGGCCTCTAACAGGGATTGCATTACACAGAGCTACTCAGCATGTTCAAATTGCTGGAATTTTGATGATAGAGTGGTACAACTCAGGATTATTTTCCATTAGCAATTAAAGTTTTAATAACACATTTCATCAAAAGTGTAAAAATCCAGAGGTATTACAGAAAAAATTCTTTATTGAATGAAAATTAAAAGAATCATTCAGTTAATTTGAATCTAGATAAAAATCTGGATACTGCTTTTGCTTCTTAACCAGTTTTCAACATGTCAGAATAAGATGGTCAGCTATGTTTGGAAAGTACATTTGGCAGTCTATGCACTGCAGCTACAAGGAAAGAGAAGATCTTAAGTCAAGTATCTCCACATAGAAACAAAAGCTTTTGGAACATTGACCATTACCTGATTTTTATTTAAAACAGGTTGTATCTACTACTGTATTTGCTTGTATTTAAGTTGTTCTGTCAGGGAAGAAGAAAGAAGAATCTAATCTAAACATAAGGTAGTGAAGTGGAAGATTCCAGACAGGTAAACGTGCTGGTAGGAGAAGCTGTGGAATCCACTGTGATCCATCACATTTGTTTCTCAAGCTTAAATATTCAAATACTCTCTGTTTTACAAGGGAATGTGTAAACAGCATTTGGTTTTGACTCTGTCTCCCTGTGAGCCATTCTGATTCCATTAGAATGAAGATCTTAACATGTAGTTATTTCAAATATCTTTTCAGTATATGTTCTTAAAAGATACATTCACTTAAGACCAGAGTAAAGGCAAGGAATTTCTTCAGAAAAATATTCCAGCTAGCTGGTCTCCATGGCTCATTGAGGAAAGAGTTGTAGCACCTCCAGGTGTTTGCTAGGAGGGAATTTCTTCAAGTCTTATTTCTGGCAGTCACCTGGAGGATGTATGTGTAGTATGTTTAATGAGGTGCATTCATTTAACCTTTTTGAGGTTTGTGCCTCACAACAGCATCAAAAAAAATCAGTCACAGTTACTTTACATTGTTGAAAAGGGAAGATGCCAGAGGCATTTTCCAATGTTCCTATTCTGCAAATAAGCAAGGATTTCAGTTCTCATGATAAGTTGTTACTCTATATTTTATTAGCATTAAGTCCATAAAGGAAGGATGAGAAATCCATTATGTGTTTTAGGCGGCTTGAAATTCCTACAAATAATCAGTAGTCAACTATTAAAATATTTACATTTTGCTTCAAAATAATGTTTGTTCCCTGTGTAGGCTTTGGTCTAAGTAGTTGTGGGGGAAATCACATAAAATCATACCCAAATTGCTATGTCAGTTGCAACCTATTTGTATTTTAAAATAACATTGAAATAGCTGACTGGAAGTTAAATACAGGAAAACGGTCATTTCAGAGTTAATGAAGGGTGATATCCAGAAAGAAGTGTTTTATTAGATATTAAGAAGAAATTCTTCCCTGTGAGGATGGTGAGGCTGTGGCTGTGTCCCATTCCTGGGACTGTCCGAGGCCAGGTTGGATGAGGCTTGGAGCAGCCTGGTCTAGTGGAAGATGTCCCTGCCCATGGCAGGAGATGGAACAAGATGGTATTTTAGGTCCCTCCCAATCCAAACCATTCTAAGATTATTTGATTTATGTGTCTAAGACCCCCTAAGCAGCTGTGATGTGTAATGCACAGAATAGTCTTTAAAAATAGCTGAACATCGATTAGCAAATCCTCCTTCTCATGCATGTGTGCATTTGTAGGAGTTCTGGCTACTGTGAAGCACAGCCTGCATCATGCCATGCACAAATGTTCTTTAAAGGCTTTCTTGCTCACAGTTTTATGCAAAGAGGCATTCTCAGAATGTCAGTCCAAGAGAAGTTGCAAACTGAGGCGCAGCTCTGGAGTGAGTCATTGTTGGTTTGTGGAATTTCTGGTTCTTGTTGGTACAAATTAACATTTTAAGACCATGCTCATCTCCACGTGGTTTCAAGCTGTTAACTTGTTGCAATCAGTTTAATTCTTGTCATTTCCTTAATTAGTTTTCAAGCTTGGCATTAGAAAGCAAATGTGCAAGTGATGAAATCACATTGAAGTACTGTGAAGCAACAAAATTACATTAACTGTAATTCTGGCAGCTTGTCTTGATCATCTCCTCCTCTGAACTCCAAATCCTGTGTATGCTGCTCTTCCTCTTCACCTGCATTTCTTTCAGAGGAGCATTTATGGTCTTGTCAGTCTATTTATAACATAAAAGAAAGATCTGTCCCTGGTAGCTCCACCTCGGATTGCCTGAGTTCAGGGTGTACGTGCTTGGAGGTAGAGATTCATTCTTTCTTTTGTAGAAGAAACTATTTCATCTTTTGTGCTCCCACTCAGCTCTAAAGGTTGGCACCCACAGAAGCTTTAACATCTTTCTGTAGAGTAAATGATGAGTCAGGATAACAGAGCCACATTCTTGTTTAAAATCATGCTAAGGACAGAGGTAAAGCTCATGGTGAATTAGGTGGCTTGAAACCAAATGAGGCAAAACCAGTTATGAGTGTTCTGCACATTTCTGTGTGCTTGCCATATAGTTCCAGAAAACACACAAATGCTGATAGCATTGCTTGGAATGCAATAAGAAATTGAGTTAGGAAAGGAAGGTGGCCATTATACAAAGATAATCTTCATTGTTGATTTTATTGTTTTACTGTTTCCAGTGTTCTCTAATGGATGTGGCCTGTTTGTCAGAAAGGAGGAATAAGATTACAAACCCATATAATTTGAGACTTTCGATTAGAAAAGGGGCATCTTGGAGATTTTTATTAATTTTCATTTAAATGAAATTCAGCCTCTCATCCTGAAATGGAAAAGTTTTTCTCATGTTGCGTTTAGCTGTGCTATTGGATGAACGGCAGAAAAGTCTCAGTTTTGAACTCTGGCAACTTAAAATTTTTGTGTTGTTTTGCCTCTCACTTGTACTTACCTTTGGCTACAGTCTCCCTCTTTTTGCAATATCTGTATAAGAAAAAATGAAATGGAGAGACAGAACTCTCTTCAGTAACTGGTTTTAAACAATTATAACTGTGAATTTATTTATGCCCAGTCTCAAATGGACTGATGATGATCACGGGCTATGGCATCAGCATTTCTCAGGTGTGTCCTTGATTTGGGTGCAGATTTACAGCAGCTTAGATGAACCCCCATGGCAGAGGAGATGGGACTAGATGGTCTTTAAGGTCCATTCCACCCCAACCTGTTCTATGATTTTGTGATGGCTGATATATTTAAAGTAAAACTCAGCTCTAACTCAGAACAGCAGAGACTCCTGGGAATTCTTCAATGTCCACTTCCAAACAGATAATCCTAGTAAAAAAATGACATTTTATCCTCATGTTGCAGTTAAGCATATGCAGGAAGGTCTTTCTCATTTTGGCCAGAAGCAAAAAAGCAGCTGATCCATGATTTATTCCATGGTGACAGTCATTCAGGTCTTACTCAAGTGACTTCTCAGAAGGATTTGGTGCCTGTTCTGGCATCAGTACCAGGCACAGCTCAGACTCCCTCTGTCAAGGGGCTCATACACTATCAACAGAGAGAAGCAGGTGCAGAATTTGGGATATCTCACACTGGTGGATGATTACTGCAGCCAGGTTTTATGCCCCCACCCTATAATGCTTTTCATCTTTCCTTTTTGCTTTTCTTCAGCTGAAAGTACTGGGTCTCAGTGGAAGGGTTAAATTCTGGCTGCAATATATATCACTATTTCTAATCTACATTTCTGCTGTTCTGACCCACAGTTCTGGTTTGGCATTGTGCCCACACAGAAGAAATGGCTTTAATTCAACTATTCAGAAATATTTCTGAATGTTTACTGTTATTAGATGTATTTAGTTTGCACAGTTTGCACGTATTGCCTTCAGTCAGTAAACATTACAGTAGATGGTAGAAATTTCTCGATCTTGAAGTTATTTTGCAGTCTAGATGGGGAGAAAAGAGCTGTGGTTTCTATAGCAATACTTCACTTGATAACCTGGAAGAGCATGCTAATTCTATAGATAACTGTCTCTCCTTATATAATCCCTGTAAATGTGCTGAGCAAATGGTAACCGATGCTGTACAGTGTTGTGATTACACATTTAATTTCCTCCAGTTATTCCTGAAGAAAAATTAGTGAAGACACAGATATTGTGTATTTCTGATTGTAGCTGAGCCCTATTGGGTTCAGAAGCTCAGAATTCAGTGAAGCAGGCAGGGCTGGGATTCATTCTGATGCTGGGCAGATTGCTTGCTGGTTAGCGAGGCACTAGCATGTACATCCCCATTTCCTTGCCTATTTCCTTGCCTTGAAGCTTAAAGTTTACAGAATGCAGAGATGACTGAAATCTAAATTGTTGTTCTGGTTTCCTTCTGGAATTGCTTGTCACTTTCCTGTTATTTTTAATAATGTAATGATGAGATTTTTTGACACGTACTGTACGTCTTTCCTTCAAGACAGCTGCAGCCTGCCTTGTGCAAACTGCCAGGCTGGCAGGAAGAAAGTGGCATGCAGAAAGCATTGCAGGGAAAAGGTTTTCTTTTTTTTTTTTTTTGTCTCTGCTAGAATCTCAGAATTCCACAAAGATACATAGACATTATTTTCTCTACCTACCCCTTCCACCTCCCAATAAATTTACTTTATTTTAAATAATTTTCGCTGGAAGGGAAGGAATATCTTTATTTCATGCTGTGGATTCCTTGCCATAAAGTTAGTAAATGTTTATCTCTTTGAGGCTTTAAGTCTTAAAGGTAAGACTAAGGAATTTATAATAATAGTAAATTACAGAAGTGACTTTAAAGGTGTTTCCAAATATAAGCTGAAATCAAGCATTGGAGCTTAATTACAAAACAAATACTGTCTGGAGCATCTCCAGCAGGTACTGTTGGAGAAAGAATTGTTCTGCTACCTGAGCTAAAGTTGGGATAAGGAAAATGAGTTAAACAAAAAAAGCCCTAAACAAACAGAACTGAACCAAAAGCCCCCCTGGAATTCCTGTGAATTCTTTCAGTCTTGTAAATACCAGACCTTTTCTGTGTTAGGCAGATATGCTAGGTGTATTAGTGTTTTCTTTCTGAGGGTCACTCATTCATTCTGTTGTGGGCTGGTGCTTTCCCTGACCTGCATTTCCTTTCTTTCCTCCTGAGGTACCACTTCAGTCTTCCTGAGTAAATTTTGTTTTCTGCATATTTCACCATTATATGGGTTCAGGGCCAAATGGGAAGTGGTTTGGGTTTAATTCTTGCTCTGTACAAATAAATGGTTACTTTGCATATTTGCTGTTTTCATTTATGACTGCATTTATTTCCACAGCCTGAGGAAGAGCTTGATCCTGAAGAGAGGGACAACTTCCTCCAACAGCTTTACAAGTTTATGGAAGACAGAGGTAATGCTGAATTTTCTTCCTTTTTTTTTTATCTCCTGTTTACTTCTTTAATGGCAAAGCACTCAAAGGGAACTTAAATCCTCCCTGAGGTGTTTTGGTTTTGTTTTGCTTTCACAAAGCCTTTTTTATGTTCACAAGGCCTGTTCAATAAGCCCATGGTTGATTTCTGGTTGTGACAGCCATGGCTGACAGCTCTGCTGCTGTTAATCCCAGGCTGGAAGCTGTGGAGTCTGTCCACGGATGGTGAAATCCAACCAGCAGAGAATGGAGATGTGCCATCCTCAAGTCTTCGTGCACAAATGGAGCAGTGATACTTGAAGAGACAGCTTAAAAGATTCTATTTTTTCCTGTAGCTAGAACAATAAACTAGTCTATTTTAAAGCTCTGTTTTCACAGAATTGAGTGAGACTTGGTAAATTACAATAGTTGAAGTCTTGGCTTCAGAGCTGTATCAGAAGTGCACGTGCTCTACATAGGGAGCTGGATGTACCTGCTGACTTGGGAGAGCTGCTGTTGCATAAGGCATTTGCAGTTGTGATGAGACTGACACTGAAATGGAGGCTTTATGCTCCTTTTTAAAAATATATATTCAAGCCTACAGAGTTTTGTCCTTTAGACTATATTGGTTTGATTAATTTTACTCATGAAGTCACCATTTCAATCCTGTATTTCAAATACCATTTTCATCCTGCAGTAGCCTTGGTGTGAGGTAGATTACAGGTGTAACTACTGCCCTTTTCTCTTTTTTTTTTTTTAATCTTTTCTCTTGACAGCAGTTGCCTGAATGAATTTCCATAGCAGCACAGAGTGCAGCAAATGTTGGTTTATTTGAATTTGAAACAACCAGAGCTAAGGATAAAAAACATGAAGTACTTGCAGAGTCTGAATATCTGCCCCTTTCATTTTTTGAGGGGGGGAGGTTAGAGGTTGTTAATGGGGAAATCAAGCTGCCTTTGTAAGAGGGTCTGTATGCCTCCTAATGAGGTTTGTTCTAGACCACAGAATCATAAAAGAACAATTCAAAAGCTGTTCAATATTGCCAGTTCTTATCATAGGTTTAGAAATTGAGCATGTATTATAGCAAAGTGTTCTGGAGCTCATCCAATATAATTTTGAAGGCCTCCTGTGTATATAACCAGTGTTTCTGGAGAATAAGCTGCCTTAGGGGAATAAAAGGCTAAGTTGGGGGGGAAAAAAAGAAATCACTCTGCTGCTGGGCTAATCCAGAGTTTTCCTTTCACGTAGCCTGATTCTTCTCACTTTCCTGTTTTCTTCCTTTCTCATTCTCCTTCTTAAACACTCACAGACTAGAAAACAAGTAACGATGTCAGGACCTTGTGAAGGCAAAAGGAGAAAGCATTTGTGTACTGAATTTGAAGACTCAGTCCATGAAATATTCTTTAAGCCAGTATGTGAACTGAGCAATGTGCAGGACTTTTTCAGGACTGGAACTTTCTCCCTGTCTGTTTGCTTTTTATTTTCCTTCTCTGTCCTTATAGGAAGATTTCTGTTCCCACCAGATTTGTTCTACATTCTGTTCTCTCAGTATAAATGTTTTGATTCACAGAATCATGACAGTATTCCCAAAGTCCTATAAAATTATTTTAATGATTCTAAATATAATTGTATGAAGATGAGGGAAGATATGAAGCAGCAGGGAGGGAGGAGGTTTGGTTCTTCCTTGCTGGGAGGATTACTGTCTACGTATGCAGCCACTTGCCCCAAGTCACTTTTGGTTTCTCCTTTTGCAGATAATTACTGTTCTTTATGTCACTGCCACTCAGCTGATTTGAGTTCTTTTTTTTTCCCTGGAACTATCCCAAATATTCATGTCTGGTCATGGCCTTGTGCTTTTCCACATTCTGACAGTTTGCCTGAGTCTCTTCCTAATCCAACATCTCTGTTTCTTCCTCGTTCCTTTCAGCCCACAGATTTTTAGTTAATCTCTTCACACATTGCTCTATTCCAGCATTCCTCAGGTGTGCTCTGGAGCTTCCTGCAGTTCTGGCTGTTCTCCCTGCTCACAAGAGGAGCAGTGGGGTGCAGCCAGGTGGATGGGGGTTAATAAACCTGGGAGGCTGATAAACCACTCAGAGATAGTGATGCATTCAAAAGAGGGTGAAGCCTTAACTGGTGATTGGAATTTACTGACTTGAGAATGTACTTTAAGCCATTAAATACAGATTTTAAAATGCAGAAGAATACTTGTAATCAAATATGTGATAAAGGAATGGAAGATGCAACTTGGTGTTAAAACTTTTTTCTGTTTTATTTTATTCAGGTACTCCTATCAATAAACCACCAGTTTTGGGCTACAAGGACCTTAATCTCTTCAAACTTTTTAGGCTGGTTTATCAGCAGGGTGGGTGTGACAATGTAAGTGCTGGATGTTCCCTGAGCTAAATTTCTGTTCATTTGTATCTATAAATGATTGCCCAGGCATACCCCATCCCTGGAAGTGTTCAGGCCAGGCTGAACAGGGTTTGGAACAATCTGGGATAGTGGAAGGACCCATGGCATGGGGTTGGAACTGGATGTTTTTTAAGGTCCCTTCCAACCCAAAGTGTTCTGTGGTTATAAAATGCTTTGGCTTTTAGCTCTGTTAGATATTATTTCATAATGTTCTTATTTAACAAAACCTGTAAACTTTCTTTTTTCTTTTTTTTCTCCCTCAAAGATTGAGAGTGGTGCTGTATGGAAGCAAATTTATATGGACCTTGGCATTCCTATTTTGAACTCGGCTGCTTCCTACAATGTAAAAACTGCTTATAGAAAGTAAGTTCTTATATTGGATAATGGTGAAAACACTTCTGTTTTCCTTTTCCTAGATGTAGCATGTACAATATTCAAGAGATTTTTGATAGTTGTGGACAACAGCTGATATTCTTCAGTTAATGAACAGCTATGAGCATTTTCCAGTGCTGATGTGGAGGAAAGGAGGGAGTGCTCAGGGCTGTAAGTTCCTGTTGCTCCAATACATCAGAATTCTGCTCATTTTTTTTACCAAGAAACTTTCACATTTTTTGTGTGCTGATGGCATTTCACAGTACACCAATAAAATTTATAAAATAAACTTTAGCAGATTCATTTTTGCAAGTTCAGGCAATTAACAGTAACAGACTCCTTAATCTTTAGATCTCATGTGCATTGAAGAAAATTTTATACCAGTTGCTTTAATTTCATGAAAGGTGTTGACTGAAAAAAAAACATGTTTCAGATTGTATATTTCCATATAATCTTTGCAGAATTTGTAGAATAATGACTTTAGGGCTGAACTGTGTGCATTGCTATGGTAGATGTGACAGTTATTAAATAATAAAATCATTACTTAAAATGACAAATTAATGAATCTTTTTCTTCTGACCCTCGCTTTTCAACTGTGTTGTAACTTTTCAATTGGAAACCTTTCAGGACTGACATTTTCCAAGCTTGTTTTCTAAATTAAAATTGTTTTTATTATTTATCCTCCTGGAAGTTTGACAAGAAACAGTTGAGCTTTTTGAGTAAAAGAGAAGAATGAGGTTCTCTTAACTCAAACCTAAGGAAATTTGGAAATAGGGATGACTCAACTCATTAATGTCGATGAAGATGACAATATTGAGACTATCTTCAGTGGGATTTGAACTGGGCACATGCTTAAGGTCTGTATTTTACAGAGAAGAGTGTTTATCCTGGCAAGAGTAATTGGTAAATGTGTACTGGGTTGCTGTTGCAGTGAATAATGATGATGTTGTTTGGACACAAGAAAACGTGTTGTGATAGTGTGTTTTAACTTGCATATTAATTTTTTGAGGAATAAGCTAATTCATGCCTCTCTCACCTATAACTAGATTAGAGTGTGCACAGGCAGTTTCCAGAGAACAAGGTCATGCATGGTATTACTGTCACTAATTCTTCACTGGATGGGGATGAAGTTAAATACGTGGGAAGCACCTCTCTGTGTTCTTTTTCAGCATTTGACTTGAAATTGTTTCACTTCAAAATCATCTCTAGCATTTATATTTTCATTTATTTGGGTTTGTTTGGTTGTTCTTTTTTATTATTATTATTATTTTCCTGAAGTTACTGAGAAGGAAAATAGGTTCATGTACTTCATTAAATAGAAAATAAACCATAATACAAATAGAAATATAAATGGGACCTTCCTTGTTTCTGTAGGTATCTTTATGGTTTTGAAGAGTACTGCCGTTCTGCAAACATTCAGTTTAGGACCATCCATCACAATGAACCAAAAGTGGTAGAAGACACACAGAAACACGTGGAACCAATGGAGGAAAGTGTGAAAGAGGAACAAAAAATGCCCCCAACAGAAGTTAAAAAAGAAGCAGAAGAAAATTATTCCAGCAGTGAAAGTGAGAAAGAAGAAATTGAGCTAAGATCCCCAAGGGTGAGTGGTTTGAAGTGATTTGTGTTTAGTCCTTAACAAAGCCCTTTTGTATAGTGAGCAGTTTCCATAATGAGTTTTCCCTGTGGAGCAGCTGCACGTTGGAATTGGTGCACTGGTACAAGTGTGGAGTTCTGTGAGTGTTAATTGTTAATTTTTTCTACCTGGACACAGTCAAGTTTTGATTATTCCTTCATATTCCTCACCACACATGGGATTTGCTCAGGCTCAGTTGGATGTGCTGTGGTTCAGGGATGGCTCAGGAGCTGTTTGGGGCTGGTTATCATCAGGATAGTGAAACACAGCAGGACAGTCTTGGTTGTGGGTGAGGATTTCCACAGGCACGTGGAACCTGGAGCCTTCTAGCAAGAAACAGGAATATCAAAAACCTGCTATGGATCTAAGAATCAAAGGAAGACTCATTCCTCTGAGTTGGTTTTTATCACAAGTCTCTCTTCTGACAGAAGAAACACTCAAATATTAGAGTATATAGACAAAAGCAGAGTGAGGAACAGTTAAATTTAGCCTTCAATTGTCATTAAATGCTGTAGAGATGAGGGTTGTATTATTATGAGGGTTGTAGCTGTATAGATCAGATCAGTAGCCCATCAGCTGGAGGATACTAAACACCATGAGGAATACAGACAGTACTTTAAAGGTATTGGAATATGACTGTAGCACTCCATTATGTTAAAAGAACATTTTATGTTCTTTAATAAGAGTATGACTACTAAAGGACAAGAATTGCTGCTTTTAAATTGTTCAAGTTCTAAAAATTCTGTTCAACTAAGTTATTCTGTTAAAGTTCTTGTCTTGCAAAGCAAGAAGCAAATTATGGTCCTATAAATTAATAGATGAAAGGACATGGTGTAAACACAAGTTGAGACTTCTATTATGTATTATATTTCTATTTAAATGGAAGTGGCTCATTTGTTCTAAGCTGCATCAGCCTCAGTGAACTCCCTGACATGACATTAGCTTTGTCCTTAGCTTGTTTATTTATTTTTGAGTTAGTTTTCTTTTTGAGAACACAGGATAAAAAAATAAAGATTTTTTTTTTTAATAATTGGCTCTTTGTTCTGATTAAAAAGCAATAATCCTATCAAGAGACTTTTAATAATTTAAATTATAATCCTCTGCTAGTTCTCTAAGAATCAGTTGCAGATAGTCCCAGGCAGCAACTGCCTGGGAACTCAAAGTGCCTTTTAAAAATGGGATACTTAGAGTTTTTTTTGAAAGCTGACAAATTTCTGCCTGTGCTGTCCACAGGTGAGTGTCAGGATTGAAGATGCTGAGGGGAAGATGCCTCTTCTCAGTACTCCAACACAAGCACTTCAAATAATGCTCTTGCTGTAGGTGAACAAGACATTTTGGCCCCCTCAGAGCAACAAACATTGCAGGTCAAAACAAATGTCCTGAAAGCCTCCATCAGTTAATCAGAAACTCATCCTCATTATTCCAAGTGAAGCAGATATAAAAATTTAAAGCTTTAATTTTACCATTTTAGAATATTTTATGCTTTTTTGTCATCTCCAGCCTTTCTTTTCTACAGGAGTTGCATGTCTCACTTTCTTGCTGAGATTTGGAGAGGTTATGGACAAAGCAGGTGACAGGAGTCATTAAATTGATCTTATTTGTATTCTAGGGACGAAGAAGACTTGCCCGTGATGCAGCCCCTGCTAAAAAAGATGGTGAAGAGGATAAAACCCAAGACAAATTAAAAGACAATAACAAAGAAAACAAAGATGTAGAGGAAACACCTGAGAATGCAGAAAAGAAAGAAAATGAAACTCCACTAGGGAAGAAAAGCACACCAAAGCAAAAAGAGAAGAAAATTAAAAAACAGGAGGATTCTGATAAAGAGTCAGATGATGAGGAAGAGAGGCAGAGGGAGAGGTAAACACTAACTTGTATCACCTTCTTTGAATTTCTCTGTGCCATGACAGGGCTGTTCTCCAGGCAGGAGGACACAGACTTGATCTTACTGAAGTGTGAAAATCAGAAACGTCGTTCACTCAGGCAGGCAGGGAAGGGAACATTTTATTTCAGAGCCTGCTGTACTTTCTGGAAGCATCTTTTTGTGCTTAATGCCAGGCAGTATTTTTCACTGTCATTTTACTTGCCAAGACTGTGTTGGTGTTTTATCACACCAATACCACCAGACACCAAACTGACCTGGCTTTAAGTCTGCCAGGTGCTGTGAGGATGGGGACAGCTTGGAGACACTTCCCTGGGCAGTTGAAACAGAAATGGTAAAAATCTCTCTTCTGCTGTGCTTTTAAGGGTTTGCTGATGGCTGGTGAAGCTGCAGGCTCCTTGTTTCTGTTGTGTGTCAGATGATCAAGGCATCAAAGAGTTTTCTTTAGGCTGTGTGGGTGTTACTTGTCCTCTGAGTTGCTTGCCACAAGATAATTGATATTTCACTAAGGCCAGCAAATCTATTGCATTAAAAGCAAACCCATAGTCCTTTCTAGTATTTTATTTCTTGCTGACTTTTTTGTAGAGTAACTTCTAAATTATGCTAAATTCTCCCTTTAATAGGGGATGAATTATAGCTAAAAATAGGTTAGACTGTAGTTCTTTAAAATACATTTGAGTATAATATTTTAACAGTAGCTAAAGGTATAATAAGAGGTGGATGTATCTAATAAGAGCTGTACAGACACTTGGCTGAACAGTTTTGTGATCAAGTTTTTTTCCAATGGAATGGTGTTTGTGTCCATGAGAGGATCACTGTGATGGCAACTCAAACTTATGTGAAGTTAATAAACTGTCACATGTTAAGCCAATTGTAAAAGTACCTTTTTTTATAAATAATGTGTCAAAATCAAATATTTCAGAAACTGAAGTTAGTTCTTCCTATGCTGTTTAGGAGACACACACTGAGTTCACTTTCCTTCCTCTTTGTATTATCAAAATATTAATTTAGAAAATACTTTTTAAGCTTTGAGGTAGTTGTACGCTTTATAAATTGTGTTTAAATTTTAATAAAAGTTTCTGGATATTTTTGGCACTTAGCTCTAGTCTCCCTAAGTTTTGTTCATGATTTAAAAAATCTGTTTCTGAGCAAGCTTCAGAGACAGGACAGGGTGCAGAAAATGAATTACTTTTTTTCTTGCAGCCTTTTTCTATCTTGACTACTCTCTTTAAATTTTAAAATATGATTGTCACTAATTAGTGGGTATCTCAAATACATTTTACTGCAGGGAAGAAATTGAGAACAAAGGAGAATCAGAAGGTGAAGAGGATGAGGAGGACACAGAACCCTGCCTGACTGGAACCAAAGTGAAAGTAAAATATGGACGTGGAAAGACTCAAAAAATTTATGAAGCCAGTATTAAAAGCACAGAAATTGATGATGGAGAGGTTTTATACTTAGTTCATTACTACGGTTGGAATGTGAGGTGAGGATAACAAATTGTCTTTCATTTCTTTGTTCAAAGGCTTATTTACAAAAGAAATTTTTCTTTTTAAGAAAATAAAGCAAGAGATGGTCAGTGCCATATTGAATTATCTAAATAAGAGGCTCTGGCTTCTTCACTTTTCAGTGTTGGTGATTTTGTTCGTGGTGTTGCATTGAAATGTCAGAATATACTTGTATTTTTCCAAGTATCCATCTGCCTTAGTAATCCTCACCCCTTCCAGGAGCATTCCTGATATTTATGTGTCTATCAGTGTTAGCACTAGCAAACTTCCCTTTAAGGGAGTCATTGATAACAGTGAAGATATTTACAGTTCAGTGTATTAAGCTCTGGAATTTTGGCAACAAAATACATTCTTGTTTTGAATGTGTCCTGGGTTTTTCTCCCAAATTTGCCCTAAACCAGGACAAATGTTAACTGTGATTGTAAAAATGCTTCTCCTGGCAGCCAGTCTTTATAGTACTTTATATTCTTCTGGTATATAACTTGTGGTGTTCCAAATCCATAAGCAAATTTCTTTACGTGGCAACATGAAGTTTGAGTGTGGCAATATTCCCCAAATATTTACAAGTTCCCTTTACCTTATTAATGCCTTTAGGACATTTTGAGGAGACATTAGTGTGTTTGTGATTTTCAGAATCTCATCCTGTTTGTTGCCATAATTTAAAAACTTTACCTTTTAAAAAGAAAAGTACATTTTCCTGCTGAGGCATGGTGTGATGAAGACTGTCTTATGTGTATGATGGAATATCTGACACTTCAGAGCTGACTCAGTCCTGTGAGTGTTCCAGTGCTTTGCTGGTGAGAGACAGGGAAGAATTTGTACCTTCATTCCCTCATGCAATAAGGATTTTTTATGGACTGGAAATGTCACTCACCTTTCTAAGGCCAGATACTGCATGAGTTGTAAATACATGCTCTGCTGTCATGGAATGGTTTGGGTTGGAAAGGAAAGCCCATCACATTCCACCCTCCTGCCATAGGCAGGGACACCTTCCACTATCCCAGGGTGCTGTGAGCCACATTCAACATGGTTTGGGCATTTTCCTACCTCATTAATAAATATTTTGTGCAATTCAAGTCTTTTACTCCTCATATTCAAACAACATTTTTATGTGCAGTGATAACAGCATGTTGTCATTCCCTTTCAGGTATGATGAATGGGTGAAAGCTGATCGGATTATCTGGCCAGTGGAGAAAGGAGGACCAAAGAGAAAACAAAAGAAAAAAACAAAAGTAATGATTTCAGTATGTTTGTTGTAGTACTGTATTTAATGACTAGCACTGTCCCTGTTAAAAAAAAAATAGTTATTCAGTCCACAGTCTAGTTTTTAATAGAGCAAAAAGTTCGATAATCAGTAGTGAAACATTAATAAAAGATCCAGTTTCCCCTGCAGAATAAAGAAGATGGTGAAAAGGACGAGAAGAAGGACGAGGAGAAACAAAAATCCAAGCGTGGGCGGCCCCCTCTGAAATCCACTCTCCCATCCAACACGACCTGCAGCCTCCCCAAAACGCCCAACAGCGAAGGTAAATCTGGCTCCAGAGGTGCAGGGAGCAGCGTGTGCTCCCCACCATTCCCAGCTGGAGCCCAGCGTGGTGTGGTGGCCTGGAGCTGCATGTGAGCTCTGAGGTTCCTGCTCCTGGCAGCTCCACAGCAGCAAGGCTCAGCGCTCCTTCCTCTCCATACAAATTAATTCTTTCGATTTTAATTTTAGCAACACCTCGCAGGCAGACCAGACGTAGCTCAGGAATGTTTGATTCTGATAGAGGATCAAACGGTGAGTGATCCCTGTGTATGCTTTGGAGGCTTTTTCAGTACCTTTTTGAAAAGAGGTTTGGTTTTTTTTTTGTTTTTTGGGGATTTTTTTAACCTTCTTTTTTGTTAGTTTTTTTGGTTTGTTCTTTTTTTTCTTTTCTCCTTGTAAATTTTATTAAGTAAGCAGTTGAGCTGACACTGCTGAGGAGCACAGCTTGCTCACAGAAGAGCAGTGACTGTACAAGTCATTCCATGTTCTTCAGCCAGAGCCTTTCAGCCCTAAACAGACCAAATCCAGTGCTATAATGATGGTCTTTATTGTGCTAATTAAGTCCTCAACCTCAATACTCCATCATCCAGCAGAGCTGTTAATTATACACAAATTGCAGCACATCTTTGGTATTTCTAAGCCTCTCTGAACAAGAACTGAAGTGAAATCACTGTCTCATTTTAGTAAAGGTCCCTGAATAATCTTCTGGTAATGTACTAATGCTTGCTCTCTGCGTGGTGCATCATTTGTACAACAGTTTAGCAATGACATGTCCGTATTGGGGTTTAGAAGGTTTTTATTTTTTGGGTTTGGGCTGGGTTTTTTTCTCTGCATGGAAGGGACAAGTATTGTTTTTTGGTCTTGAAGTGTGTCATATGGGAGAGGCAGTATCCATGAGATCAGGGGAATCTGTAAAACTATTTTTGCTGCAATAAAATGTAGTTTATTTGTATTGGCTTATTTGGGAAATAATAGTAGGAGAGTCATAGACTTCAACTAAATCACCTGAGTTAAGAGCATCATCCAGATGCTTCCTGAACTCATGCACCACCACTACTGCAGTTTCATAGAAATTTTAGGTAAAAATAAGAGCTGTAGCAAGTGTGTTGAATAATGCAGGATTTTTAAAGTGTAAAATTATTACTGTAAACTGATGTTGACACCATAGATTACTGAAAACTGGGCTTTTTGTGAGGTTCAAATAAAAAGTCATGCTGCAATTAATTATTTAAGGTGCTGTTTGTTTCTTTTTAAATTTTTTTTTAGACTCTGGCACATCTGACAGTGAAGCAGATGAATCATCTGAAAAGAATTTGAATGAAGAATTTTCTCCAGAAACTTCAGAACTGGAAAAAAGTGAAAAACTCCATGATGAGAAGCTGGATGAGGAAAACCCAAAGATTTCTCATGCGCTGAAGGAAAACGACAGGACTCAAGTACAGCCACTAGAAACACTGAAACTGGAAGTTGAGGAAAGTGAACAAATTGTTCAGATATTTGGGAATAAAACGGATCAAATGGAAGAAATCAAAAGAGAAGTTGAAAAATCACCTAAGGGAAAAGGGAGAAGGAGCAAGACAAAAGATCCCTCATTGGAGAATGCGAAGGTTGCACCAGGAAGCCAGGAAGAGGTGGCAAATGAGTCTCTTACAGAACCTGAAAGATTAGATGTGTCTTCCTTGGACTGTAAAGACATTTCCAGCACTACTGAAAGTGAAACAGAGCTCTCCACAAAAGATAAGAAGCTTTTGAAAAGGAAAACTTTGGAACAGGCATCACCTGAGAAGAGAAATCGGCGAGAGAGTGAGATGGAAGTGCCAAATATTGTATCTGAAGAGAGGACCAATGAATGTACTGGAGCAGAGGAATGTAGAGGGCTGAGTGCTGAGGAGTCACTCAGAACTGAAAATGAGGAGATGCCATCCCTGGTGGCAGAATCGGTTCCGCACGGTCCGGAACTGAGGAATGACAACTTCCAACGTCCGGCCGAAGCAAACGAGAGCGTTCCCTTGAAAGATGAGGATGACACAATGCCTCAGATTGGTCCTGAAACCTTGCTGTGCCATGAAGTAGACCTGGATGACTTGGATGAGAAGGAGAAGAGCAGCAGTGAAGACACAATAGCAGAAAAGCCAGACCCCAGTGCTTCCAACTCAGCCCCCTCTGCCTTAGCCCCCGGCGTCCCCTCGAGCTTCCCAGTGGCCTCTCCTCTGGCCCTCAGCCAGGACGAGTCACGCAGCATCAAGAGCGAGAGTGACATGACCATTGAGGTGGACAGTGTGGCAGAAGAGTCTCAAGAAGGGCTCTGTGAGAGTGAGTCTGCCAATGGATTCGAAGCCAGTACCACGTCGAGCAATTGCAGCATGGCCGGGCAGGAGAGGGAGGTGGGAGAGAAAGGTGAGCATTTCCTGGAGGAGTCATTCCCTGCTCTAATCCTTGGCTGAAGGTGTCTTGAGACTGGTGTCACTGTGCTAAAAATTGCTGGTCTGTTTTGTGTGCTGGTTACAGATTCACAGAATGATTTGGGTTAGAAGGGACCTCAAAGCCCATCTTACTACAGCCCTCTGCCTTGGGCAAGGACAGCTTCCACTATCCCAGCTTGCTCCAAGCCCTGTCCAGCCTGTCCTGGAACACCTCCAGGGATGGGGCAGCCACAGCTTCCCTGGGCAACCTGTGCCAGGGCCTCCCCAACCTCACAGGGAAGAATTCCTTCCCAGTATCCCATCTAACCCTGCCCTCTTGGAGCCCCTTTAGACCCTGGACGGGGCTCTAAGTTCTCCCCAGAGCTTCCTCTTCTCCAGGCTGTGAACAGCCTCAAGTCTCTCAGCCTGTCTGGTTTTAGATTTCTTTGTTGCTTATAAAAAGAGCTTTTTAGTAGCAGAAGTATTTGAAGTGTCTTATGTTTTATTTTCAATTTATTTTTTTTTCTCTCTCCTCTTATAGGTCAAAAAAGACCCAGTGACAGCAATAGTGGAACACTGGCAAAAAAGCAAAAGCGAACTCCAAAGCGAACCAGTGCTGCAGCCAAAAATGAAAAGAATGGAACAGGTATGTTCCTGTAGGGAGAGGAGGGGGGAGCTTATCCTGTCCTGTAAATATGTGTAAGAACCTACAGTTCTCATGTTACAATTTTCACTGGATGTGGCTCCCCTCTCAAGGTTTTTCATTTTTATTCATTGTGGTTGTTGGTGATAAACTGGAGAGGTGTTCTGAGCTCTGCAGTAGCTGTGTAACTGGGAAATCTCTTGGCTATTTTATATTACTTACTTAAGAAAAGCATCTAAATTATTATTTATATTAATAGTTACTGCATATTTACCATTATGCTGATTTTTTTATATTGGATTGATTATGAATTTGGCAGAGGGCTCATTTAAAGTCTTAAAACAGGTGTTTCTCCTGGGAAAAAAATTCAACATTTTTGAAATGTGGCAAAATGGATTTTTTTTTCATCCAAAGGAATCTTGTCTAGTTTTCTTCTCAAGCATCTGTCTATTTTATAACTTGCTATAGGAATCTGGATTTTTGTGTTTCTGTAGCTCATTTTTCAGAGAATCACAGTATGGTTTAGGTTGGAAAGTACCTTAAAAATCATCTTTTTCCAATCCCCTGCCATGGGTACACCTTTCACTATCCCAGGTTGCTTCAAGCCCCATTTAACTTGGCCTGGAAAACTTCTAGGGATGGGGCAGCCACAGCTTCTCTGGGCAATCTTTATAAAAAAGAATTTATGTCTTGTATCCCCTCTATCCCTGCCCTCTTTCAGCTTAAGGACGTTCCCCCTTGTCCCATCACAAAATTTTTAACAATCATCGCATGAATGAATCAGTGGTTTTGGCTTTGTGGCAACACTGTTATGTTTTTAAATATCAAACTAAAATACTAATTATCTGACATAGACTATTCAGATATATTTAACATGCCTGTGGAAAACTTGGCAGTTATTGTGGGAATCTAAAATACTTGAATATATGAGCTAAAAATTTTCTGTTACATGTTGAACTTCTGTTGTTGTAGTCATGTTTCAGAACTGTTCCTTTACATGTGTCCTTTAGATGTTTGATAACTAAATACAACCATGTGCTACCTACCCATAGCAATCCAGGCTTAATCTCTAAGAAAAGGGTTTTACTGTCTGCTTTATATTAGAAAGCTAAAATAGGTGATTATTTATATAGAAAGTTTATCAGTACTCTAATATTCTAATTTTGGTAAATTTATTTATTATTTCTTTAAAGAAATTTGGCTTACCTTTTAACTAGGCCTAGTCAGCTCTTGAATTCTCCTGCACCAACCATGATTATTACACTTGAGAGTTCAGTGCATGTTGTGTCTGATTAGGTTATCTGTGGAATCTGAGATTGTTATTCCTTGGGTGTGTTTTGCGATTTTCTGAGCAAGAAGCAGCAGCTTTCTTCTTAATGATTGTTTCTTTACTATAACCACAATTTTTAAAATGTCAGGTGGAGGTTTTAAATCCAAATTAATTATTTTTCCTGCAGGGCAAAGCAGTGACAGTGAAGATCTCCCTGTCCTGGACAGTTCCAGTAAATGTACTCCTGTCAAACACATCAATGCATCCAAACCACAGAAGATTTCCCGCTCCCCTGCCAGAGTGATTTCTCCTCACATCAAAGATGGAGAGAAGGACAAACACAGGGACAAGCATCACCACCAGAATGCTTCACCCAGAGTGTACAAATGGAGCTTCCAGCTCAGTAAGGATTCTTGAAATGACTTGATTACAGAGAATTTGTGTGAAAACCTGTTCTGAAAGTAAAACATGGAAATTTTGGGTTTCTAAATTAGGTGTGGGCCTTTCCTGGCAGAGTTATGGAAATGGGTTATCTTCCATGCTGTGCCTTACATCCTCTTATAAAATCACCTTGACAAAGATATTTTTCTTCTTTCCACTTGCAGATGAACTGGACAATATGAGCAGCACTGAAAGGATCTCCTTCCTGCAAGAAAAACTCCAGGAGATACGAAAATACTACATGTCCTTGAAGTCAGAAGTAGCAACCATAGACAGGAGAAGGAAACGATTAAAAAAGAAAGACAGAGAAGGTAAGGTTGAGATTTGCTTTGATTCCCATGAGGAGTTAATTTGTTTGGAAATGTGTAACTCACAGCAGTTTGAGATTAACTGATGATATTTTAGAAGAAAGGAAGGTGTTACCATCTGTTTGCATACGTATTTAGAAAGAATATTTGTGGCTTTTTGGAACTTGAACCTGACAAAAACGTTTGCTGACTCTCTTATAACTATGCAGTAGAAACTTGGACTTTCTGGTGCAAGTATTTCCATTAGACTCATCTGAGCTGCCTTTTCAATAGTTGGGTAAAGCTAATCCTGTGTCTGTGAATAGAGCAGTGAAAGCAATTGGCAAAACCTCTATATGAGTTTTTTGTGCCTGTGCTGTTGTTTAGATATCTTTTACACAACCTTCCTTGTGAGCTGTACTTGGATAACCTAACACTGTTGCTCTGTGTGTTCAGTGTCCCATACAGGAGCATCCATGTCATCTGCTTCCTCAGACACTGGAATGAGCCCCTCGTCATCCTCTCCTCCCCAGAACGTGCTGGCTGTGGAATGCAGGTGATAAACATTTCTCTGCCTTGCCAGCAGCTTGCTGCCATGGACATAAACCCTGAAATTCAGCCACAGAAAGCACTCAACTGGTTGGACATTGCCAAGTATATCCTGTACACACTTCCACTGCTGGACTGTACCTGTTCCCCCCTCTTACCCTCTTCTTTTGTTTAATTTACTGTTCAGAGAACTTAAGCTCATTGGTAACTGAAGGTTTGTAGGCACAACGTGGCATCCTTGTCATTGTGTTTGTTTTTGTTTCTTGTTTGTTTCTTTTTGTTTTGTTTTGTTTTATTTTTTTTTCCTAACACAGAGAAAGGGCACTTATCAAATTTGCAAAGTTATGTCCAATGAAGCATTCAGGTGTTCTAGGGTGATCTTAAAATAAAAAAAAAAAAGCAAGTGCACCAAGCAGACATCAGAGTATTATCCAAAAGAACTGAGTAACTGCTGCACTTTCACCGAGCTGTGGGTAACTCTTGGTGAGTAGTTCCTCTTTGTGGAAGCACTTGCTATACAGAACTGCCAAAGTATGTGTTCAGCAATGTGCCCAGTTTTAAAGTTGTAAATGGGACAAAATAAATTGTGAAAGGAAGTGTAGTTGACTGAAAACTACAGTTGTAATAAGTCTTCCACTTTTTATAGGATTTTTGAGCACACAATTATGCAAATGTTTTAATGTTTATTAATGTTTACAGTGGAATTGTGAATAGGTTTTCAGTGGACTATCTTATCCCTTGACAAAAATATTTTGTCTTTTTTCTATGTAATTTCAGAGTTTTTATTTTGTTACAAAAAAGACGAAAAATGAAATATATAACAACAATGAAGTTATTTAACAAGATTTCTAAAGCTGAAATTTTTGTGTAAAATAAGGTATCTTGCAACTTGTTAAATATATTTATTCAGACATTGGATGTTGTATTTTTATGTATTTTTTAAAATATTAATAAAATTGGAAAAAAAAAAATAAAATTCTAGGTTAGTTCACTCTTTGGACAAAACATCCTTATCAGTTCTGGCTCTTCAGGAGGAGTTATCCAGTAGCCAAACCTGTACTTCCAATGGGTCTGTCTACATATCCTCCACCACACAGATCTGCCAGCAGGCATCTGGGTTAAAATAAAACTTTATTTGGAAACTTTGGCAGTCCTAGTACTTAAACTTGTTTGGAGGAACAAAATTTATTGGGTTGCCCTTAAGATGCTTTGTCACAAGTTCTTGTGTTTGCTGTACTGCCGAATAAATTTATATCTCCCAAAGTTGAGATGCACCAATAAAGTAAACGCGACTGTGTGTGCTCTGCCTGTGGATTGTCCCACGGGCAGATGCAGTTTGTAAATAGCTCTTCCAAACCCATGTATTTAAAGCAGTTTGCATATACATTATGTATAAAAAGTGATTTTTTAAACAATTTTTTTATTCATGTTTGTACATTGAAAGGGGGCCTGAGCCCCTTTTTCTGTGTTTAATATGCTGTAGAGTAATAACATAGATGCTCTAGACTGTATATCAGGATATTCTGGTTCCACACGGCAGAAGGTCAGGAGGAAACACTAGTGATGGCGTAGCATTACTAAAATTGATGTTTCTTGAAATTTCATTTTACAACATTTGTCAACTTGTGATTCCAATTCCTTCCATTTTCGCAGAAAATTAAAGAAAAAGTACTCTTGTAAATGCACTTTTTCTGTCTTTTCTTAAGCAAAGCAGAACTATTTCAATGTAAGATAAATATGGAGCTCACTAGACAGCGCTAATAAAGGCCATGTTTTAAACATAGGCTTTATATTCTATTTTTATTTAAGTGATTGTTCTTGTAAATGTCTGGACTTTATCCTAAATAGGAAAGTTAATCTCCATAAATTACTGTAAAGACTTTTTGCAGAGCTAACTTTTACTTGTTAATCTTCTAACAGCTACGAATAAAAAGCAATACTCATTTAAAAGGAAGTAACATGGGTCACATGTTTAATATTTGCAGAAGCAATCTAAAATCCGGGGCAATAACAGGATTAATGACATCTTGTGCAGATCTCTGATATCTAACCTGTGTGCACACTCTGAGATCTTCAACAGGCACTGAGGTGCTCCCAGCACAGAGGATGGAGGAGCTGCTGCCCTGGCCTGGATGTTCCCCACGTGTGTTCTCAGCTGACTGCTGCTTCTGTCTCTTAGGAATATTTAAAACTCTGCTTGCAAGGCTCCAGGTATGATCCCATGGAACATGGAAACCTATTCCAGCCCATTGACAGGGAGAACTTCCTCCTTGCTTCCTCTTCCACCTGCTTCCCTTGCACTGCTCACCCCCAAAAGAGTTGGTGTTACTCTGGCACTAAACCAGCAGGAAAAGGGGGACTTTGTGCCAAGCCACTGGCAAAGCCTCCAGCAGGTCACTGATTTCCTGGTTTTATCTGTCTGGGAAGGAGCATATCAGATTATTCAGTAGAATTTTGCAGTAGTTTCCTATGATGTTAAAAATAACACAGGGAAAAGAAAACTAGCTGGAATCATTGGGCTGTCCTGGGTTAAAGGTGAAATCAAGAAGAAGCCCTAATAAAATCTGTGATTTCTAACTCTACAATAATCCCCTTATTGAAGCCTTGTTGATATAAATTCCAAATATATGTTGATATAAATTCATCCTGTCTAAGACACAGTAATTATGGTTATAAAGAATTGGGATTTTTTAAATAAGAGGTTAGGTATTGTGTTTCTGAGACCAAGCAGAAATAAATCACCATTCTTGGCTGTATTTGTGCTGTTCTCCTGCCTTCTGATCTCCTACAGGTTTTCCTCAAAATTATACTTATTTCAAGTTTCCTTAGGAGGTGAAGAAACACAAAAAATATGGGATCTAATGCTGTTAAAAAGAACAATGTTGTAAGAGAATCAGACTCTTCCTTCATTTCTTGCAATTGATACAAAGAACTGTCAGATTGCTGGCAGATACCTTATTTTTGTATTAAAAATCTGAAAGATGGAAAACCTTGGAATGTTTCCATGCAAGGACATAAGGTAAAATTAATTTCCTTGCTTGTTTTCATTTTCACTTTTTTTCCATCAAGTATATCAGCTACATTTGTACCTAATGAGTTTTTATTTTCTAATGTGAAAGTTTAGCAACACCCAGTTAAATCCCTGCTTGGTTTTGGCTCCTCCATCAGGTTGCTGGTGGCTGAGAAAGTTTTTCCTGCTTAATCAGCCTGAACAGATCAGGCAAGGGAAGCAGAGTTGTCAGAACAATAATAACAAGTCATTGTTTTGACAGAGGTTAAACAGATCTTCAGTAGTAATTATCAGTGAAAGAAAAGCATAACAAGGGCAAAGAAATGTGTGTCTTCAAGAAGGATGGATGTATCTGACCTTCACAGGGAGCAACAGAAAAGGTGATTAAATCATTGTTTCTGCTTTTGTGCATGCTTCAGTCTAATTTTTTAAAAGGTGCAGTATTCAAATAGATTTTTTTTAAAAAATACTCTCATTTTTTGTAGGGTGTCCCATGCAGAAATGGCTACCAAAAAATTACTCAGGATGGCTTCGATGTGGAGCTGGGAAGAGAATCTGAATCTTAGGATTGTCATCTCCTGTGCCTCAGTCAGAATATCCACTGCTGAGAGAGCCTGCTCTCTGCAGACAGGTTTGTCAGCCAGATGGAATATTACAGCAAAAAATTAATACTTTCATAACATGTTCTTTTTTTCCCCCATTAAAAATATTCTTGGATAGCTGAGGCAGCCAAATGGATTTTCTGGGCAGCATTTACTGGAATTCTTTTACAGCAGTAAGTCTAAATGCTGTTTGTTGTCTTCTTTTTAAGAAAAGAGCTGGTTTGGTTTGATGGCTTGAAAGGAATCTGACATGAGGCAGGAGCCAGATTTACCAGCTGAAATAAAAGATTAATTTGTTCACAAAAGTATGTCGAGCTGTTTACTTCACTGTGCCCCTGCCTTTGCAAAGATTATACACTGAAATCTTGGTTATTTTTCCTTCTCTGGTCTTGGGATTTTGTTATTTGCTATAGTGTGCAGGATAAAGGCTCTGGAGATGTGAGGGACATAATAAAACAGTGGAACTAAAGAGGATGTTGCCAGAGGCTGACTCACTGTAATTCCAGGGCTAAGGAAAATGACATTTTATAATTGGCTCACACTATTAAGCTATTGCTCTCATATTTTGAGAAAAATTGTCATTCTCCCATCTTGCATTCTCACACCAAATAGGATGGGATTTTAAAGAGGTCTCAGAGTTTTAAAATAACTCACTTTTATCAGTTACCACTGAGTAACTGGGATTTATTTGGGGTCTTTCATTTGCTCTGGAGATCTGTGAGTTCTCCAGGTTCCCACAAGTATTTTTTAGTCACATCCATTGCTTTGGATGGGTATGTAAATTCATTTTTTTGTGTTCCAGTGTTTTTGGTCTGCTGGTGTGTATGTTTTAATGCCAGGGAGTGGTGGATTTTATGATTAACCACAACCCAATGACAAATACCATGCTGTCATTTAAAGAAGACTGGAAGGATAAAGCTGTTGATTGTGAAAGCAGTTTTTCTAAGAATAGGACTTGTCTGGTTTCTCCTTTAGTTTGAATTACCTTTGCTATTTATGCTGTTATTCCTGCTCCTTCCCATTTCACAGGAGCCCTAAATTCTGGCTCAGAGCAGGTTGGTTCTGCTTCAGCTCTGCAGCTGTTCACATTGGTTAACACCCTTATGCTGCTGCTTATTCCCACACCAAGAGTTTTCAGACATGAGAAGTGTCTTTGTTTGATGCCACTTGGCCTCAGTGCACCAGCACAGCTCACTCACTGCAGTAACCACGGAGGCTTTGCTTCACTTTCCCTCTTGCAGTGTTTGCCAGCAGTGAAAAGCTGCCCTGGAGCTCTGCTACAGCTGTGACAACCTGCAGGGGGTTGTCACTTGGTGTTTAACCCTCACCTGAGCCTGCTGCTGAGGGACACCCTGCTCTGCCTTGGTGTGCTGTGGGTTTGGTGATGTCTCTGGCTTTTCCTGCTGTTCAGAGTAACCCAGCATTTCCATTCCAGCACTGTTGGTGTCTTCAGCTGTTCCTAAACTCCTCCTCTAATCCCTCATCTGGGTACAGCTTGACCTAATTTACTGTGCTCCTGCCAGCTATGCCAGTTTCATAAGGAGGGGTAAGATGTGGAATTTGTATGAAATACTTTGCTATATTGCACAAGAGTGTTTTTTTCTTTCTGTTTTAACAAGGCACTTGTTTATGTGTATGTTTAATTTAAAACCAACTCTCTTGATGCTCCTTTATTTCCCTTGTGAATAAATAAAGCTATTTTAAAAGGGAAAAAAAATAAAAAAAGCCCCAACCCTTGATTCCATTTGCAGGTGCTCTGCTTCCCACCCTGCAGGTGACCCCTGTGTGCCATCCCAGATGGAGAGGCAGTGGCTGCCCTCAGGTGGGCAGGACAACCCCTCTCTGATAAGGAAATGTTTTGGCAGTGGAACGAGTGAGAGGTAAAATTTTATGTTGGTCTGTGCAGGTATTTGAATGTGATTAACTCAGAATGTGAGAGCAGCCCCACTTAATCCTGTGGGAATAATTATGGAATAATGTTATCCACAGGCAGTGCAGGAGGGAGCTGGTCTTTGTGGCTGTGGTTTAGCTGCTGCTGTTCTTGTTTCCTGCTTTTCCTTTGGAGAACACTGAACAATTGTGGAGAATGTGATTTCTCTTTGGCTCAGAGGCAGTGGGCAGGGTAACACCTCTCTGGCTGATGTTTCATTCAGCCCAGAGCTGGTTTCATATAAAACCTTGACTGTGGGACTGTCCCAGTGCACAGGGCTGACACTGCTCACTGCATCCCCTGCAATGTCCTGCCTCCCCCAGAGCCTTGCTGGAGCTGAGGATGTGCAGGCAAACAGTGAAATGTGTTGTCTTTTCTTCCAGATCTTCCATAAGACATTTCATTATGATGCTGGAGAAGACAATTTAGACTGGGACTCTTCCAGATCTACTTCCAACACCCCCAGGAGTATCTGCCTGTGCCCCAGTCCTCTCTGTGGTCCCTGAGTACTCCAAGGGTGACCCTGCCCCTTTCCTGGTGCCCCAGGATCCTTCCTCCAAGTGCCTTCTGGTGTGACCCAGCCACCTCCCTGTGCCTTTTAGTGCAGTGTGGCCAGTAATACCACCACAGTTTAATCTGAAGAAATAGTCACTAATGTACTTCCCCAATCTAATTCCAGTTGGTGCTGTAAAAAGGTAAAATATGCATTTTTCCTGACATTTATTGTGAAGAACCTGCTGCTCCCTGACACCAAAACACAAAGGAGTGTGAAGTTAAGGTAAAACTTAATTTTAAAAACCCTCCAATATGAAGCAGAATTGTAACTTTTTGAATTCTTTTCAGAGCTGTCCTCTGGAAATTCAGGATGCAGGCATGATGCAGGTTCAGGTGTCAGAGGCTTTAATTGCTTTTAGAGTTTGGGCCAGACTCATTCAAGGAATTTTGGAGCTGAGCTTAATGGTCTTCTAAGATCAGAACTGGATTCCTCAGATGCCATGTGCTGACTTCCCAACTAGCTAAGAGAAACTGCTGAACTGAGCTGTTGCTAAGCTCCAGTTCCCAGAGTGGGGAATGTCAGAGCACAGAGGATTTGCTTCCTTGCTCTGAAGCCACAGCCAGACTCAGTGTTTCACCCACACTCCCTGACACAGCACTGCAGTCACTCCTTTTCTTGCCTTCCAACAGAGCTCAGCAGTTGAAGCTCTCAGCAGGGGATTACATAAATTGGGGCTTTGCTTTTATCCTGGAGAGAATTCAAGGAGCCTCTATTATAATCTTCCAGCTGATTGATCTGATGGCTGTGCCAGCACTGCTGCTGTCCAGGGCACTCTGGAGCAAGGTTCTGATTTGACCCTTCCTGCTGAGCTGGTTCTTGTTTCTGTGGGCTGAGGAGGAATTGTGTGTGTTTCCAGCAGGAAGGATCTGTGTTCCCGTTGCTGCTGCAGTGAGCATCTCCTCCAAATGAGTGTCTGTTTACCAGCTCAGTTTCATTGAGCTGATTTTTGGCAGGCTGCCCTCCCGCTCCCTCCCCTCCCACCTCCACTTTGGGCTCCCTTTTTCCACAGCTTTCTCAGTACTCATTCCTCAGCAATTTCCCATTTTTCACCCTTTGCTCCTTCTCCCATCAGAGTGAGATCCATTCCTGCACTTAGTGTGCCTCAGCAAGGTGATTCACCTCCTCTTGACACCCCTTAACAGCATTTAGGAAAAACGCACTTGTCTTTCTCTTAGGAGCCAGACTGAAACCATTTTTATCCTATTTTTATTATTTCTTTTTATCACCTGAATGCTTTAGTTATGTGGATGCATTTTATTTCCAAGCTCAAATATATTTGTATTGTTTGTATGCAGCCTGTCATCTGGATTTGAAAGACCACATTTTTGTAAAGAAACAGAGCTTTGACAAACCTGGTGGGTAATTTATTAACAAAGTCCCTCTAAAACTTGCTTAATCATTTTTTCAGGAAATCTGTCCTCATATGTATTTAAATCTATTCCTACCTCCAAATACTGAAATGAGAGAAAATTATTGTTTTTTTAACCCCCCTCATTTCAGCCCCAAGGTGGTTTGTTCAGAAGACACGAAAATCCTCCACTTCCATCAGTTAAACTCTTCAGACACTTTCCTGAGCAGCTGTTTCCTCATGAAGATCCAGTTGAAAATCTCAATCATGGATTACTTTCACATCTTTAACCAAAAGAGAGCTGCTTCAGGGAAAGCCTTCAAGTCTTTGCTATGCATGGTACTGATTCTAATTGGGTGCAACATTTGTGGCCTGATTATAGCAAACAATCTGGACAGTTTTAGCCTGATATTCCTTTGAAAAAACAGGACAGTGGAGACTTGCTGCCTTATTTGGGCTGGTTTTTAGCCTCCACTGTTTCAGAGGCAGCACTTGCCCATCTCCACAGTAACAAGGCACAGGAGGAAGGAGCTGTGGTACAGCGAGTCCAAACGTGGGGACTCGGGCTCCTTCCACCTTTGCAAGCCCAGGAACAGCACCCAGGGAGAGCCGGAGAGAGCACAGAGAGCAGTGTCTGCTGCAAGTGGCAGGAGCACTGCTGCCCTCAGGGGCCAGGAATCCACAGCCTGGACAGCTGAGTTAGTCATTAAAGCTGCTGCTGGAAATGAAAAGGAAGAGAAGGTAACAACAAAAAAGTCCTTTTGCCCTCTCTGTTCCTTGCTGTTGCCTCTCTGTAAATAACAGAATCTGACAGCGGATGTGGAATAGCTTTGGTTCACTCATCATTTAGAATCTCAAAATTGGTGCTTCTGGTGTTGAGTTCCTGTTGTTCCTGTATTTTTTGAATTACAACTGAAGCACAGGGTGCCTGTTGACTGTCATTCCACGGCACTAAGGCCCTGACTGCAGGGTTTCAGCTGTCAGGATCTTTCCAAAGCACTGCTGTGTTTCCTAACCCAATCCAGCTGCCTTCCAAACCTCTCTGGGCTCATGCAGCAGCAGGACAGGCCCTGTGCTGTGCACAGCCTGTATTTCCTGCTGGCATTCACAGGGAGAAAGGAGAAAACTGCAGCAAGCTCAGTGCTTGGAGTGTGTCAGGCCAGGCAGCCAGGCTGGGAGGAGCCCATGGGGCTCCCCGAGGGAAACAAAAGGTGCACAGGAGCTGCCAGTGCCCCTCTGTCCCCTGTAAATGACAGGATAAGGCACCAGACAAAGATACCCTGGGGCAAGGCCGGCAGAGCAGCCCTGCCTGAGCTCCCTCTGGCATCTGTCAGCTCCTAAAGCAGCAGTGTACGAACAGAACTCTGGAACAGCTGAGCAAAGAGACCCCAGCAAACAAAATGCTGCTTTCAAATGTCCCAAAAATGGCTCTTTGGAAAGAACACACACGTGTATTTAGCTCCTGTTGATTTTATTTGAATTAAATAAAAAAGTGTATTCCCCACGTTAAATTGATTCATCTCAACCAGTCTTGGCACAAGGCAAGTGAGCCCTCCCACCACCCCTGAAATTCGGACACCAGTCTGTGGGCCCTGGGAAAAGCTGCATCTGCATCATTCCCTTGTGGAAACAAATTCCACTGCCAGGCCACCACGACTGAGCTGTTTAACCCTTCATGGCCCCCATTGCCTGAGCAGCACCCACAGCTCTGCTCTGAGCTGCTGGACACACATCCTGACAGGATCCCCCAATGTGTTCTTGCCCAGGGAACACTGGCACAGCTTAAGTCAGAGCACAGTGCTCTGGTCTAACGAGGTTGGCTGAGCAGTCCTGCCTTGGCTGCCAGAGCCTCGTTCTGCTGGATGTGGTACTCCTGGAATCTCATGGAGATCCTCTGTGTCATCTTTAGATACTTCTGCAGGCAGTTTTCTGAGCAAGTTATCTACAGCAAGAGGGAAACAGAGGGCTTCAGACAGTGAATCAAACATGCCCCCAACCAGGACACAAAATATCACCACAGACAGGGATAAACAGTTAGGTAAGTACATCTCATATTGTCAAACCTCAAGATGAGGACAGTAGGAAATGTAAAGTTGAGTTCTTCTATGCCTGAAACATCTACTAATATTCATTCTCATATTAAAGTCTCCATAGAAAACACCCTGGACCTAGGAGGTACCATTCTTTTGTCCTTGGGCTCCTCTTGTGGAATTGAACTGTACATTTGGAAATGAATTAATCTATTAAATGAGTAAATTATATTTTAATTCTGTTTACAAACATACTGGCTTTGACAGCTACATATTAGCTGCTCTCTGCTAACTCAGTTTAACCCTTTTTTACCCTTGTTCCCCTTGGCTCTATCAGCCTTCTTATACCTGCCTCGTTAACCTTCAGCAAAGCCACCAGAGTACATCTGTCAGCTGGACTGGCAAATAAATACCAGAGCCTATTCCAACCACATTAGTCTTCAAATTTAAAGTGGTTTCTTAAGTGTAAAGAAAGAGTTATGAGATTATTTCTGAGCTACAGTCCTACCAATTGGATATTCTGTACCATGGCTCAAAACCTTGCTATCACTGCAAAGTGAAATTTGGGCAGAAATGAAAGCTAACCCCTTTGCCTGGGAAAGCAGCCACTGCTTTGGTTCTGCTGGTACAGAGGGATGTGAAAAGCAGAAGGGGTGAAAATGAACTAGACAAAACCCCAAGAAGCTCCACACACCACCCAGCACCTACCCTTCTCTGTCCTCAGCCTGGCAGCAGCTACAGCCAAACCTGCTGAGCAGGAGTGGAGTCTCCCTAAGAAACAACTTCTGGACCTGCCCCAGCCTCTGCTGCCAGAGGGAGCGGCGTGTGTGACACCTTGCTGGGAAGTCCAGACTTGCACTGGCACTTGTGCAAGGAAAGAGCTCACGAGTTGGGTTTTTTCAAGTGTAGGATCCCAAAGGGGATGCATGGAGGCAGCAATCTCAATTACTTAATAAGGAACTATAACTCTCAAGAGAAACATGGGAATTTCCACAGCAGACAGACAGTGTCCATCTAGACAAGTGTCCTGTTTCCAGAGATAGGTGCTCTGCAAGAAATCCCATCATGGACAAGATGGGCAGAACTTTTCCATAAGGAAATTTCTTCCTAGTTCCACTGTTCTAGTTCTGTGCTACCAGACATGAACCATCTGCAATGCACAGAAGCAAAAAAAGGCAGGTCACAATCAGAAAATGGTTTGGGTTGGGATGGACCTTAAATAACATCTCATTCCAATGCCCAGCCATGGCAGGGACACCTCCCACTAGGCCTGGTTGCTCCAAGAATATTTTTTTGGACCCAAATTATCTTTAATCCAGAATAAATTATGTCCTGTAATAGAATTCCACTAAAGGAGATGCAGAGAAGATTAGGGAAAGAAGAAATCTGTCTTGGGAAGCTAAGAAACCTCTGTTCAGGGCAGCAGAACCAAAGCTGAAAGGAGACATGAGTTTTGCCTGCAGTGAGGAGGAGGCTGCAAGGAGGCAGAAAAGGCTGAGAAACAGTGGTTAGGGTTAGGTGTCCTTTTTTTTTTTTTTTTTTTTTTTGTCCTGCCAGCAGAGTCAAGCAAAGGTTATTAGATTTTTAAGCAACAAAATGATTAGGCTCTGAAACAGCCTCTCTACAGGCAAAGAGAAGCAAAAACATGCAACTAATCTTATGGAGAGCTTAATCTTTCTGCAGATGACGATGTGAGGGAGCTCCCTGCAGTGCAGGGAAATGGATTTAACAGCCAGAGCTGTGTTCCCATGACTCACTACAAAGCAGGAGCGTGGGCAGGTAAACAAATACTTCAGCAGAATTCCTCAAAGAATGAGATGCAGGCTGTAGGTGGGCAGCTTCCATGTCCATGGAGTTGCCATCCATGAGAAGTTAAGGCACAAGAACCTCCACTGACAGTTCAGGGAATGAAACACATAAAATTGCAATAAAGCAGCCAATATTCAGTGGAGACTGGGCAGATTCTGTGTGTGGCAACCACTTCTAGAATGGTTTTAGTGTCAAGGAACCCTAAAGAGCACCCAGTGCCACCCCCTGCCATGGGCAGGGACACCTTCCACTATCCCAGGCTGCTCCAAGCCCTGTCCAAGCTCAGATGTGATGGGACACTGATGGAAGCAACATGCCAGACACCCACACTCCACTGAAGGCTGCTGCCTCACTTTGTATCTTAGTTTAAAGATCAAAACTCTCTAAGTTGTTTCTGAATTTGGAATGCTATACAGCAATTCTCTCAAAGGGTCATGAGAAGCCATCACCTACCTCTTCTGGTTTCACATCTCTGCTAGTGAAATCCTTTATGCAATCCACAAAGCAATTTTCTGTAAGTTTATTGTATGTGCCAAGAAACTCCTTGAACTGTAAATAAAAATTGGACAATGAATATTAAAAAAAAAATTTACAAAATCAGTGTTTATTTTTCTTGCACACAGGTGCATGCTGTAAGAAAATCTAAACAAGTCACTAGAAATATTTACTCTCTGTCAGAAGATTTCAGCACCAAAAGCTGCTTGTATACAAAATATGCTGTTTTGTCAATGGTCACCCATTGAAATTTTGGCTGTGTTACCTCAGTTTTTGTCCTTCCCTATGCCCTACACCTTCCACTCTGTGGGACAGAGCAGCACATGACCTTCAAAGCCACCCCTCCCAAATGCAGCATCTCACCTGCTTGATCTGATCCGACTCTGATATTTGTCCAGCCATGTTCCACCACCTGTGACTCAGTCACCTAAAGGTGAGGATAAAAGTCAAGTTTTAATTAAAAAAGCATTTTGCATCAGAATGGAATTTTGTGCATCCTTGAAGTTTAAATGCAACTTTGCTAGTAAACTTCTAAGCCATTCACTCAAAGGGAAGTTACCTATTGGGAATGTATTCAGTTAAAAAACCAAGATAATTCCAGGTATGAAACCTTACCAGATCCACCTGCTAATTGCTGTCCTTTAAAGACTTCTAGGGCATTTCACACAGCTAAAGTGACTTACAGAATACCTTATTTTTCTAAGTGCTGTCAAACTTACTAAATAAGCTAGGGCAGGAGCTGGGGAAGAAGCAAAGTCGTAACACTTCCTAGCCTTAGAGTTTCAGTGACTTTAGATGTGATCTGTAAAAAGTAAGGAAAAAAGGCAAATATAAACTGGCAGTCACTGAACAGATGCAGAATAAGGTGCAGGGCCTGGTTTCTGTGTAGCTGCACCAAACACCTGAACTACAGCAAAAGTTGTGGTTATTGTAGTGAATTAAATGCAAGAAAAATACAGAATAATGAAAATGGCCTTAAAGGAATGACACAAAGAAAAAGGGAAGAAGTAAACAGTGATGGATCCAAGAATTTAAACAAGCATCCTCATGAAGACTCACATTCCTAATCCAACACACTGAACAAGTTAAGGCTTGAAAGCATCCCTGCTGGTTTCCTAGAAGACTGAAGCCTAATCTTCCTTTTCTCTTAATTTCCATGTTATCTAAGACCTATTACCACAGATGATAATGCAAACTAATATCACATGTAGGCAAGAACGAGCTCCTTGAGTGTAATTCAACCTGTGGAAGAAAAATGAGTGCTGAAGAGCAATCACTTTGGGACAAAAAGAAGTTCTTTTAGTCCTTTAGCAAGGGCTATTTACAATTAATCTTCTATTACGCTTTGCCAACTTTTGGGCAAGACATTTGTGTTTTTGTGAGCTTTATCTATTGGAGTCTCTCAGCAGGGGGAAATGAAGGGATACACAAGCTCCCTGAACATGAACAAAGAGACAGCAATAATTATTTCTCCAAAAGAAAGAAAATGAAGCAACTAAAAATAGCAGCAAGGGAGCTCTCACGAGAGTGAACTGCCCCTACATCCCCTCCCAGCAGCACTGGGATGGTGACATCTGCTTCTTAACATCACACTTTATCCCTGCACAGGGAGCCAGTTCAGAGATTGGAGGCCAAGGGCACAGATGGTTCTGGGATGTAAGATGCAAGAATTGCTCATGGGCAGACAGGTCACACAGGTTATTCTGAAGCAGAACCTACAAAATATGGTGGCTAACAAGGAACCAGGTTTTAGTTAGGTTCTCACTGAATCACAAACTGATTTGGGATGGAAGGAACCTTCAAGACGATTTCATTCCACCCTCCTGCCATGGGCAGGGACACCTTCCACTATCCCAGGCTTCTCCAAGCCCCCTCCAGCTCAGCCTGGAACACTTCCAGGATGGGGTACCCACAGCTCCTCTGGGCACCCTGTGCCAGGGCCTCACCACACTCACAGTCAAGAACTTCTTTCCAGTATCTAACCCTGCCCTCTGGCAGTGCAAAACCATTCCCCCTTATCCTGTCACCCCATGTCCTTGTCCAAAGTCCCTCTCCAGACTCTCTCCTAAACCCCTAATTTGTTTCAGGAAAATAGACATGCGCTGGAGTAGGCATGTGATGGCAACTCCACTCTGGTTTCTCAGCCTGTGAGAAAACAAGACCAGTGACAATTCTCTCAGGGCAGAGTTTGTAGATAATTAAACAGAAACTGCAGGGAGCAGGGAAGACTTTTGTCCTCTGCCAAAGGCGGGAAGCTCAAAGCTTCAACTGTCGGTGCCATTTTCTCACACTCGGTGTTGATCTGTGTTTACAGCAAACCTGATCCCTGTCTTTCTGTGACTGATTTGGCAAGACTGGAAATGGTAGATTGAAACTGTAGTTTCACAGAGCTTTGACACCTGGGAAAGGCTCTGATTCACATCTGATCTGAAGTGCCTGAAGCTCTTGTCCCAGTACAGGTATTTCACACATTCCACAGTGAAATTACAAGGCTCTGCTGCACCTTCAGCTATAAATCAGTTTACAGCTAAATACAAGCTACTGAACATTCCCAGGAATGTGCCAATCTGGTTTGTTGCAAAGTCTAGTAAATGTATCATTTCAAGCTTTCCTGCTGCTTCTCCCTTTCCTTCCAACTGTGAAAAAAAGTTTTAGAAGGGTGATGAAAGAGTGCTCAGCACCTCAGCCAACCCAGCCCAGAGTTTCCTACAGAGCTGTTCATACCACTTCTGCTCCGCTCAGGTTTAATCCTACAGAGCCTGGAGGACTTCCCTGTGGGCTAAACATGATTTAAAATTCAGCACTGCCCTTCTAAGCAAGGATATTCACACTGCAGGAATCAGAGGTCTCTGAATAAACCTCTGCTGCAAGGGACACACAGTCTGGGCGCACTGGTTCACCAGAAAGGAGCAAAAACTGGGAAATCTCCCTTCTTGAAAGGTCCTTGGGCTCTTCCAAACATATTTTGGTGTTCTAAAGAGACATTAAGACAAGTCCCTCAAGCAAAATAAATAAGTCCTGTGTTTGGGAATTTTTCCCCATCTTTTTAAGAAGAGCTGCATTTTTCTGAGAAGAAGAGTGATGGAAAGACACTATAAATCCCTCACACTTTTAATCCCCATTAACCATCTGAATCAGTTGTAATTATCACCTACTCCATAAAAAGACAGCCGAAATGTCTCTTTAAACCTTTGCTTCCACCTGCACACAGACAACACCCTTCAAGTGTTTCTGAAGAGTGAAAACAGCAAATCAAATATCTCAAAGAATAAAAATCTCGAGTCAAGGAATTGTGTCAAGGTAAACCCCCCCCCAGCTTGTAGAGGAAGTTCTTTTATCATGGGGGATTACTAGACTACAACTGGATTAACATCAGATTTGAAAGAAGCCCAAACAAATTGATTTTAAGAGGCCAGAGGTATTTAAAGAAGTGAGAAGGGGAGGGTGACATGAGAGGGGCTAGTGAGAAGCTGGATAACCAGCTGATGCACAGGTTATCATTCCCTGTCTCCTGGGTTTGGCCTGGACCCTGCTCTGAAGGGATCCGAGGTAGAAATCGAACACCAAAGGTGAGGAGTTACCGAGTCAGCCAGACCTCAGACACCAGGAGAGCCTCTGAGCACACTGAACTCGTGTACGGGCGTCAGGCCTGAGGGAAAACACACGTTTTCCCACCAGCACTCTCCTATTTAAGTGACATCACACCTGGCTGACACTTCTCGCTCAATAAACCCATAACCTGAGGCTAACACGTCGAGCTTAATTTTTTTGGTCTTTTCCTTCTACTCCATCTTCCATTTCTCCATTCCAAGGGCACACCGAGTTTCTCTCCCTCGGGAATCACTCGCTCAGCCAAGCCCCGGCCCAACATCGAGCAGAGAGCGTCCTTATCCCCACCGAGCCGCCCGGCACGGGGAAAACCCCCGGGGCAGAGCGGGGATTTCCTCACTGAGGGCCCTCGGGAGATCACACGGGCCACGGGGAGGCTCCCGGTCCCTCCCAGACTCTCCAAGGCCACGGGAACGCTCGCGGTCCCTCCAAGGCCATGGGAACGCTCCCGGTCCCTCCCAGGATCTCGCGGGCTGTCCCAGGCCACGGGAACGCTCCCGGTTCCTCCCGGCCCCTCAGGAACGCTCCCGGCCCCTCACGAGCGCGCGCCCGTTCCCCCGCCCGTCCCCTCACGCGCTGCGGGCCCGTGCGCACTCACCGCCCCGCGCGCCGGCCCCGCAGATTCGCCACGCGCGCGCACGCACGAGGCGGGCCCGCCCCTCCCCGGCCCCGCAGATTCGCCACGGGCCGGCGAATCGGCCGAGCGCGGACCCGCCGCCCGATTTACCCTCTCGGGCCGCGCGTTCCCCACCGGACGCTGTTGAGCTGCGGACCAGTGTTTCCCGCCGGACGGCGGTTGAGGGGACGCCGTGGCCATGGCACCGCGCGCTTCCGGTGCCGCCGGCCGGGCTGGGACAGCGGGAACGGGGCTGGGATCGGGGCTGGGGCAGCGGGAACGGACAGGGACCGGGGCTGGGATAGCGGGATCGGGGCTGGGATAGCGGGATCGGGGCTGGGATAGCGGGAACGGACAGGGACCGGGGCTGGGGCAGCGGGATCGGGACTGGGATCGGGGCTGGGATCGGGACTGAGACAGCGGGAACGGGGCTGGGACAGCGGGAACGGGACTGGGATAGCGGGATCGGGGCTGGGGCAGCGGGATCGGGGCTGGGGCAGCGGGATCGGGGCTGGGGCAGCGGGATCGGGGCTGGGACAGCGGGATCGGGGCTGGGACAGCGGGAGAGCTGCTCTCAAGGACGGCAGCCTTGCCCACGGCGGGGGAGGGAAGCGCGTCCCGGAGCTCCAGGCTCCTGCCGCAGCCGCCACAGCGCCCGGCCGCCGCTCCGAGAAGGCGCCGCTGGCCTCAGCCCTCAGGCTGCCCATGGAAGCGGGCAGCAGCGGCAGCCAGGACTCGCTGGGCAGCCTGACGGCGGGCGATGTGCTGATCCGCTCCACGGCCGTCCGCAGGGAGTGGCCCCCGGCCCGCGGCCGCCCGGTGACGGACGGGACGGGGCCGCAGGACGCTGTGCCCAAGCTCCGGGCCGGGGGCTCGCCCTGCCCGGGGGATTCGGCTGCAGACCGGGCTCCGTGTGGGACCTCCCGCCGCTCCCCCAGCGCCGCTCCAGGTGCGTCCGTGACCGCCGGGATCGCCTCAGGCTTGTGCTGACAGCGCTGAGAGGCGATTTCAGCCACCGAGCAATTCTGTGGTTAAGGAACTTTTGCATCATCGTACTGCAGTACTGCAGCTGTCAGCACTCTTTGTGTTCCCAAACTGTTCTGCACATGGAAAGCGAGTTGTGCAGGCTGTGAGGCCCTGGCACAGGGTGCCCAGAGAAGCTGTGGCTGCCCCTGGATCCCTGGAAGTGCCCAGGCCCAGGCTGGATGGGGCTTGGAGCAGCCTGGGATAAGTGGAAGGTGTCCCTGCCCATAGGGCCAGTTAATTCCTGTTAAACATCCCTGTTTAAAGGATGTTTAGTAATGTTCTCTTTTTCAGAGGTTTCCCCGTGCTGTAAATCAAATTTCTCATTCAGACTCACAGAATTTATTGATGTTTTTAAGCTTCAGCTCAATCTCTGTGGTCATTTGTGTTATGACAGTCGTGATGTTTAGGCATTCCGAGATAAGCGAAATGTGGAGTTTTACACAAAATGCACCACAAATTATTCTGACCACAGTAAAACTGATTTTATTTTAGGAGCCCTAAGCATCAAAGTACATCCAGAAAGTCTGCTTCCAGTTGAAAATTCAAAGCCTGTGTTTTTATCCCAAATGGTAAGAAAAGTTGCTGTTCCTCTCTGTGATCCTGAGCTAAGAGAACACAGTTTTCCTCCAAAAGCTCCCCTATAAGCAGCACAAGATTTTGGCTCAGCCTCTTCACCACAAGTGTGCAACTGCTTTTCCTCTTCGAGTTGCTGCTAAGGTGGTTTTATTGTTGGTGTTTTTGGAGGGGCTTTATTTAACACTGAATGTTAGAAGTGCTTAATTCTCTGTGTTTGAATTGTCCAAGATCAGCAGCTTCTTTAAACTTAAGCAGGTATAGTTTCACTTATACTTCTTGGACCACAAATGAGGAGAATAAACTTACTTAGCACTCAGAATATGTGGTTTTAGTTTGAATTGTGTTTGTGGAGTTTTAGTCCCTAAAATACCATGTGAGATCTTGACAGCAATGTCCAGACCCTTCGTGGCAGAGGTCATCACGTGTTTTGTGCCAAGACCTTTGTGCTGCTGTGTGCAAATGGTTCCATTTGTGTGCTTAGCAATTCCATTTGCCTCCAAATATTTGCTACTGTTGGCAGAGGCTTTGATATCTGCTTTTTCTGCTCTTGTTCTGAAGGATCATCCTGGAGAAGCTGCAGCACAAGATGATCCTTCACTGCTGGAAGACAACAGAGAACCTGAAGGTAAAACATATCAATAACCCCCTTTTTTTTTGTAAGGAGACTGATTAATTAAAGAAAAAGGGAGCTTTTAGGTATTTTTTTTTATTATAGAAACTTCTGAGTGAAAATATTCAAAGGTTGCTTTGAGAAAAAGATGGTAATTATAACAAAGATTTTTAAATTTTGCAAATTTTACCTCATTCTTGCTGGCATTACATTTTTTTAATTGAGTGGGACATCTGCCAGTGTGCCAGAGTGTTGAGATTCCTTTTGTTAACCAAACTGTTCATGTCTCTGAATAGACAGTTTAGGGAAGGAGCTTGTTTTAATCCATTTTCCTCTTGTGAATTATTGTACTACAAGGGCATATTTTTCTTCAAGCAGCCTATACCAAAAAAATGCATTTCTAATCCTTAAGAATCCTAGGAAATCACAATGTCAGTGTATTTTCCTATAATTTCTGAACCTGCCAATTTCAATCAGATTTAGGGAAGTGAAGGCTTTTTAAAGAAAACACACTTATGCAGGTTTCTTGCATATCTGGAGCTGTGTAGAGGAGAAAAAATACAAATCAATACCCTAGTTAAGACCAAAAATCAATATTTTGTACTCACAGGCAGCACTTACCAGCATTTGTTTCCTCTGCCCAGCAAAGAGTGGGTGAGGGAGAGCCTGCAATCCTTTTAGCATGATTTACACCTATTAAGAAAGTCTGTTGTAATTTATGAGTATGGTAGGGAAATACTGTTTCTGGGGTTTTCTTAATTAAATATTTTTCAATTTTATTGAATTTTATTGGCTGGGTTGTCTGGGCTTGAGTTACCATTGAGACTTTACTCACTATTATTGGTCTTTATTGATACCAGCATTCAATGCTATAAAAACTGTGTTAAATGAAGCCTGCTCTTACTCTTACCATTATTTAGGTTTTCTACTTACTGAAAGGAAACAATTTGTTGTTGCAATAGATGATGTGGGTCCTGCAGGCAACAGATTCTTCACAGCAAAATTAAATGTATTGAAATAATATTTTGTCTCTACCTGTGAAATAGACATTTTGTGCCAATTATCTCAACAAAGGATGTTTGTCCTTTCCCACAGATAATGTTTTTATTTCTCAGTATGCTGCTGGCCAGAAAGAGGTTCTGAGAGGAGTACTAATGCAAAAGTAAGTGTGAATTGTTGTTGGTGTCTGAGCTGTTCTGTTTCTGTACAATAGAATGCCAAAATGCATAGCTGGTAAGGAAGAAGTGTTTTTACTGTTCTCTGTCAGTGTTTTTGGGTTTTTTTCTGTGTATGAAAATGTTTTCAGTTGATTTTATTCCCTGGAGTACCTTGTGTCAAAACTTCCAGGAGAAATGCTTATACAGTGATATCAATACTGTGTGTGGGAAATCATTTGCTTGGAGGAGATACAGAGAAAATGCTGTTTACAGGCTCTTCTTTATTTTTATAGAATTCAGAACATTCCTGTTCACAAGGAGGTGAAGGTGCAGCTCTTGGGAAGTGGCTCCACAGGAAAAAGGGAAATTGTTGGGGGTGACAGCAGGTCAGCAGCCAGGGAAGCTGACTCTGCAGCAACCATTGCAGCAGCCACTGCTGCTGCCATTGCCACCACAGCTCCACTTCTCAAGGTGAGTGGGTGGCTCGTGGGAGTAGCAGCTCTTTGTCCTCTGGAAAGAGTAAATGTTCCAAGCAAGCCTGAAATTGTTGATAGTAGCTCCAAAGAACCTGAATGTGTCTGCTCACTGCTTTGTGTGTTTGTTATCTCACACTCACTGACCAGTATACCAGAGGGAACTAATTTGGATTTAACTAAATGGGCAGAAGACAGAGAACATTTGATTTATCTATTAGAAATTCACAATATTGCTAAACTACCAAACTTTAAGGCCAAATAGAATTTTGTTTCTTTTGGGATGCAAATCCAGGATTCTGTGAAGGATGTTTTGTTCTTTCCATGCTCAGACATCTTCTGCAATAATGGGATTTTTCCTCCCCACCTTCTTTTTTTTTTTTTTTTTTAATCCTTTCTTTCAGGTTCAAAATGATTTGGAAGCAAAAGTGAACTCAGTTTCAGAGATGCTTCAGAAACTGCAGGAGACAGACAGGCAGCTGCAGCGAGTGTCTGAACAGCAAGCAAACATGAAGGCTCAAAATGAACCCCACTACCACCAGAGAGTGAGTGAGCTTGAAAAACAAATGAGCACTTTCATGGCACAACGGATTCAGCACTTGGAAAAGCTACAGGAGCAACAAATGAATATTCAGGTATCTAAGTCACAATGCAGAAACTTCAGGTTAATAATTTCTTTTGTATCTCTGTGTTAATGTTGTAATAATTTGGATTGTTTCTTAGTATTAGAAAGAAAGAAAGCTAAGTGGATCAGAGAAAGTGAAAGCTCCCAACAGTGAGAAAGACTCTGAGGGGCTGGAGCAGGTCCAGAGAAGGGCAGTGGAGCTGGGGAAGGGTCTGGAGCCCCAGGAGGGGCTGAGGGAGCTGGGAAGGGGCTCAGCCTGGAGAAAAGGAGGCTCAGGGGGCCCTTCTGGCTCTGCACAACTCCCTGACAGGAGGGAAGGGCTAGTGCAGGTCAGTCTGCTCCCAGGGAACAGGGATAGGACAAGGGGAAATGGCCTCAAGTTTCACCTGGGTAGATTTTGGTTTGGTATTAGGGGAAATTCTTCACTGAAGGGTAGTCAGACATTGGAACATGCACAGGGCAGTGGTGGAGTCACCACCCCTGGAAGTGCTCAGAAAACATGGATGTGGCACTGGAGGACTTGGTTGGGTGGGGAATGTGGTTCTGCTGGGAGAAGAGTTGGACTTGATAATCTTAAAAGATCTTTTCTAACCTTAACAGTTCTGTGATTCAATGACCAGAAATACTCTGTAATTGTGTCTCCCAGTCCCATCTCATCAGCTCTGCAGTGAACACCCGTGGCCTGCAGCAGGCTCCTGTGCCTGCCCCTGGGCCCCTGGCAGGACTCTGGGAGAAGCCTGAGCAGAGATCACTCACTAACGAAGCACCTTCATCTCACAGGGCTTTATTACCTCCCAGTGCTGCACCTGCCCAAGGTAGAGAGAAATTCTTACTGTCTTATTTTCACTGTTGGCTTTGCATTAACTTTGTGTCCATTAATATTGGACTGTGCATCGCATCAATAATGAGTATTAAGCATTTCTTCTGTGTAATTTGTTTTATTGACCAATGTTCTTTATAATTTTTGTGACATTCTGAAGATGTTCCAGTACCTTCCAGTTTAAATTAAAGTGTCACTTTTGATTTACTAAGTCTGTACCAGGAGGGACCTGGACTTAAAATAATCTTATTGAGACATGATTTGTCTGGAAGCCTGTAATGAACTACAGTGGGGTTTTGGGTTTGTTTTTTTTAATCCATTTATGATAGCAGTCAGGAGTATGCAATTTTCTTCCTGTTTACTTAACTAGTGTAGTAATGTTTTGCATGTTTGTGAAGAATTTGTAGACCTGGCATGGGTTTTTTCCTAGATTTTTTTTCCTAGAGTCTGCAAGGGCAGGTAGTGATAGGATAAGGGGGAATGGTTCCAAACTGAAAGAATGTAGATTTAGATTAGATGCCAGGAAGAAATTCTTGTGAGGGTGGTGAGGCCCTGGCACAGGTTGCCCAGAGAAGCTGTGGCTGCCCCTGGATCCCTGGAAGTGTTCAGGCAGGGTAGGATGGGGCTTGGATCACCCTGGGATAGTGGAAGGTGTCCCTGCCCATGGCAGAAGGTTGGAACTGGATGATCTTTAAAGTCCCTTCCAATCCAAACCATTCTGTGATTCTGTGATATAATTTTTCTTGAAGAAAATTGTTAACATTTTAATATCTTTAATTTTTTAGTGCTCCCTGAAGCATATTCAAGCCATTTTCCAAGTCATGGGGCTCATACACAAAAATCTCCTCTAAAGACACCAGTTCCTCGAAGATTTGCTCCAGAACCTGTACCCAAAATTGGGAAAATCACAGAGAAAGAAAACTCTGTAGTAGAAAAAGAAAATATTCCCAAACCTACAAGAGAAGGTATTGTCCTCCACTGGCCTAACTGTTATGGCCTGGTGGTTACTTTGTGTATTCCTCACATTTTCTGACCTTTTCTGTTGGGTTGCTGACACTTAAATGCATATATTCAGAATATTTGGAATCTACATTTGGGAAGGGTTAATTTTGTATATAAGTAACTCACAAGTAACTAAAGACTTAAAGACAGTGTTGATTTAATCTACAAAGTTTCAGCAGGACTGCTCACTGAAATATTTTTTCAAAGACAAGTTTCAAGAAGATTAGACAAAATAATGTAAAACTTGGGAGCTACTCAATAACTTTTGTAATTATTATTGGTTAAATAGAATTTTTATTTCATTTTTTCGTGGGTCCACAAGGTCTTTATTATTGAAAGCAGCAAATGTAAAGCAAATGTAAATGAATTTTCTTTTACTGCTTTTGATCAGGTTCTGTTTCTGTTACAAAGCTGTTAGGTATTCCTATTGTTCAGTGGGTCCAGGAATAAATGAAATAAGACAAAAGGAGAAGCATTTTGTCCATTATGTCACAGGTTTGTTCTCAGTGATTCAGTTCATTGCTATCCCAGTTCCTAGCTTTGCTAATTTAAAGCAATCTTAGAGAGATCAGGTTTTAAGTGCTTTGCCTTATCTGAAATAGATCTACATTTTTAAATATAAAAGATATTTTATTCTCCTTGGTGAGTATTATATAACAGTGAAATACCTGGAAAGGAAAATAAAATATTAAATATATTGAACTACCCCAACTTTTTTTTTTCTTCATTTCACTTCATTTCAGGTGAAGGGAAATGTCTGGAACACGTTTTGAATTCTCAAGAAATACCACTAAAGCAAGCTGAATTTTCCAAGAAGACAGCATTAGGCAGCAATGAAAGGAGCTGGCATTCTGAGAGAGACAGGTGGATAAACACAACAACCCAAAACTGAGGAAGAGTTTCTGTTCCAGTGAAGTTGAGGGAGGTGGATTAGACACTGATGGTATAACAGAGTCACTGCTGTGGTCCTTGAGGCTGGCAAGCAGTGCTGGAGTATTTCTGTTTTGGCATTACTTTTGACAGGACCTGAGGGAACAGCTGGAGCTGTGCCAGGGGAGCTTTAGGTTGGATTTCAGAAAAGGTTCCTCCCCCAGAGGGTGCTGGCACTGCCCAGGCTCCCCAGGGAACGGGCAAGGCCCCAGCTTGACAAATTCAGAGAGTTTGGACACCGCTCTCAGCACAGGGTGACATTGTTGGGGTGTCTGTGCAGGGCCAGGAGTTTGACTCTGATCCTTTTGGGTCCCTTCCAGCTGTAATACCCCACGATTCTGTGGTTTGTGTTGAACTGCAGGCAGATGTTTCTAAGGACAGCTCACTACATCTCTCTCAGAGGTCAGCCAGTTGCACTTGGAGTGTTTTTCAGGAGCAGCATCCACCTAACAATCCCTAAACTTTAAAATAGGTGAAAAAATGTTCTTAGCCATGCAGTCTGAACCATATTTTCCCCAGGCAATAATGTGAAGTTATAATTTCACTAATTCGGAGAAACTGCTCATATGTGCTAATGTAGAACAGTGTAAACAAAAATGTTAATTGCTTCAAATGGAGAAATACCAAAAGTTTAAATGTTGCTCTATTAGATGTAATTTCACTATTGAAAATAAAAGGATATAGCTGAAGGTGTTAAGTAGTAAACAGAGAAAACCCAATAACCTCTCTATAACTTCAGATTCCAAAGCAAGTTTCATTTTATTTAAAGGTTTGGTACTTGGGCTGTAAATTCCTGCTTGCTTTCCCAGCTGAATCCTTTCTTGGGCCACCTCAGGAGCCATGAGAGGTAACCAGGAGTGTTTCTCCCCTCAGACACAATGCTTTGCCTGGAGGCTTAATTCCTTCAATTGAAAGCTACAATACAATTGAGAAAACAGTGAAAAAAGCAGATGCTTTACTTCAGGATCTTGGCAAGCTGAGAAGAGAAATGCACAACATTCTGCAGGTAAAATCAGTATAATCACAATGAGCAGGGGTTTGAGCAAGGTGAATAAAAATTGTGGAGGAAAACATAGAGGTGGGTATCAGCAAAAGTGTTGCTCTTGCTTCTACACCTGTTAAAAAATCCACATTTGTTTTATAATTAATTGAAATATTGGAGTCTCTGTGTGTGGAAGAGGTTAGAGCCTGAATAATGCTCTGGGTGTGCAATTGTCCCAGACATAAAATAGGTGAGAGAGAGAGGACAGAAAGAAGAAAAAAAGAAGTTTATTTGTTTGTTTTAAGGTTTTGGTTATTTTCAGTTCCTGTTCTCTGCAGAGCTACAGAGCTGATGTAATTTTCCTATTTGGGAAAGAACAATGTTCCATTTATCTCCAGTCAGCTTTAAACATTTCCTTTCTCATTTTGCCACTTCTTTTTGTATTGAGTGCTGTTTCCAAGGAATTGCCTGGCATTGAATCCTTGAGCTGTTTCTTGTGCTAAAGATTTTGTACCTTTGGGGGTACAAGATCTGCTTCTGTGCTGGCAACATGGAGCTTTTGACAGCTGAGGCTTTTATCTTTTAACCTGGTGCCATTCCTGGTTCCACCCATCTGCTGTGGTCCTTTCTGTCCTTGTCAATATACTCAGTGAGAAAGAAGAAAATCTTGAAAATTCACCTCTGTGAATTGGCTTGAAATGTAGTAACTGATTCTGCTGGTTCATTTCTGTGGTTGAAAGTTTCAACTTGTATATTTTCCTAAAAAATATTTTGTATTACCAGTCTGGTTTTTCTTGCTGTGTCTTTAGAAAAAACAGGTTCATCTGTCATATCTTACAGCACAGCTGGTGTATTTTTTATAGATTTTGTAACACTTTGTGAATTTTACATTTAACTATTCTTACTAGGAATGGAACAGGTGCCTTGTGCCCCACTGAGGATGCAAATATTTTCTTACCACTCTTGCTGAAAACTTAAACAAGTAACATTCCTTAGTACAGGCAACAGAACAAGATGAGATGGGATAAGGAATAGGAGAAAGACAGAAATTAATTACAGAAATGATTTGAAATCTCTCTAACGAAAAAGGTCAATAGAAAGAGATGTGATGACTTAGAAAATGTAGAGTTGGGTCAATTAAACACTTAGCTACTGACTCCTCATCACTGAGAGGTTTGTAGAGTGAGATAATGATAAATTTTTGGGTAAATGATAAATTAGCTCTGTCATAAAGCAAAGGTCTGAATTAGCTGAGGACAGAAGGTGGTGCTCTAACCCAAGGAATTCAGTGAAACTGATCCAATATATCCTATGGATTTTACTTTAAAAGTTTCAACAGCTCTTCTTCTGTCTTTTTAGGAAGCAAGTTCATGGAAATCTGACATGAATAATCTGATTAAGGTATACCTTGAAATTTTAATGTGTATTTCTTTTGTGAGCTTTTGGGCTTTCTGTGAAATACTCTAATGCTGAAGCTGTTTGCAATGAAATACCACTGCCTGCCTGTTGCACACCTGGGTGTTTGTTAAAGGATTGCTCTTGCACAGATCACATTGCTCCTCTCTGCTTCAGTCCTAGGAAATCCCTTGAGGGGATAATACCAGGCAGGAAGCTGCTGTGTCAGATTTGCACACTGTGGGCTGCTGCTACCAGCATTTTTTACATATTTAACAGATCCAGTTGCCATTTCATGATCTGGGTCTCACTACATCATTTTACAATTGATCATGTATCTGTATTTCTTACCTTTTCTCACTGAGTTTACCTGTCTTATTGAATTAGTATTTGTCAAAAAGTTCCATTTTAAAATGAATGCCTATGTAAAATTGATAAATAATTTGGTATATTGTCTTTTTCTCACCAGACCAAAACCAAGGTCATGTGATCAGTGTGTTGATTCCAGTGCCACATTTATGCCAAATTAAACTTTTGTTTAATTCTGATTTGACAAAAGAGTAGCCTTAAAGCCAAAACTGAGTTGTGATCTGTGAGATTTTTTTTTTCTGTTCATTCAGTTGATAGTTCCACAGTCTGGGTATTTTGATTTTGGCTTGAGGTTTGTTTTTTTTTTAATGTACATTTATCACTTTTAAAATTTTTTTACTGTTTAATGAAGTTTTCATGGGCCTCTGGGTTTTTCCTCAGGAGTGTGAGAATGAATGTGAGAACTTGTTTCCTGTGTTTGTGTCCTTTGCTTTTGTACTTAGCAGATAATTTATGCTCGATTTTTATCTTTGTAAAAGGGTTCTGCAAAGTGAGAGGTTTCATTGTTCCTTCTGAAAAGTGAAAATGAGTAAAAGTGAGACAGGATCAAGGGGCTTCTGAGGGATTTATCTTGTTAAAACTTACAAATATTGCTTGGTGTTTCTTGGGGTAGATTGATGCCAAACAAGTGCATATATTTAGAGGACTTGGGCTTTTATTAGGCTCTTAATTATATTTAATTACTGTTACATGGAGAGATTTGCTTGTGATGCTTCATGTATCTAATTGCCATCTTTTCACATGCTTATTAGCCTCATTAGCATTGCCTCTCATACTTCACATCATTTTTCATTTGAGATCTTTTGGATGTCTCACTTCTCTAAATATATTTGCAACATAATGAACATTCTTGAGTAATTGAAGTTGCTGATAGTGCACTTGGGCAGTATTTCATATGATGGCATTGATGTGATTACAGATTAATAGGAAATTACAATCTCTGATTAAAAGCTAGAGGTTCTGTTTCAATTTTAGCCCAAAAGTCCTTCTGTTGGACCTGATCCTCCTGAACATCATGTGCAGAATGAGCCATCCATCCTTCAAAATGTCAAAGTGCCAAAGTCCATACTGACAGATGCTGAAAAGGTTTTGAGAGGAGTGCAAAACAACAAAAAAGTCCTTGAGGAGAATCTGGAAGCTGTTACTCGTGCAAAAGATGGAGATGCCACGTATTCTTTCAGTAACTCCACTACAGACAGGTCAGACCCTGCAGTTCAGTGCTTTGTGGGATTGATGTTTCCTGATCTGGGCACTGAAGAACTCGTGCTCTTGCCTGCAAAAAGGATTTATTGTCCCTTTCTAGCAAATGTTGTCTGATTCTTGAAATTCAGATGTTTTTCAACCCTTGTGGTATGAACTGATTTTTATCAGGTGTCTAAATCTGATTTCTGAGGCTTTATCAGCTGGACTGATAAAGCAGACTGATAAAGCCCTGCTCTGCTGCCAGGACATTTAACTGTTCCCATACCAACTTTCATTAATAAGAAAATTGAAGCCTAATTTAATTATTCAGAGCCAGAAGAGGTTTCATAAGCCTGTAAATTTACAGAATTTAATCACCTCACAACAGATCTTTGGCTTTTGATCTTTTGCTTTGCTAGTTGTGTTAAATACTCCTGCTTGAATAATAATGGAACTTTTCTATTAAAATACAATCTGAATTTGCATTTTCCTGAGGAAGGTAGCTATTCTGTATGCCTAAGGGATTTTTTTAGGCCTGGTACCTGCCCTCATTATCTTTTAGAGGATGTAATAATTTGTCATCTGCTTTTTTGTTAAGTTGGAATATTTTTGTTGATTTTTCAGTTGTGATCAAAGTAGGAAGTGACACATGGCTGCCTCTTACTCCTAAAACATTTGTAATAATGTCAGTATTTCCCAGCAGGGAGTGGGGTTTGCAGGTGGCACCATGCAAGAGCAGATTTGGGGCTGGGACTCTCCATGGGCTTTGCTTGGTGCCTTTAGGGCAGTGTAGAGGTGCAGAATCTCACTGTCTGCTTTTCTTTTAAAGTATTTAAAGGTCATTACTTTCCCAGGAGCAAATCTGTGCAATTTGAGAAGCACTGACCTAAAATGTTTCTTTCTTCTGTTTCAGAGATGTCTTGGAGGAGATTCGTATCCGAAGGACTGTGGATGACTGGATCAAGACAATCAGTGAGGAAATCCAGGTAGGGCTGGAAAAATGAGATTAGTTTGGATTTTTGTGTTATGTTTTTCCACCTTGTCTTGTTCTTTCATGTTCACAGTAAAGTGATTTACTCACCCCTTGAAAACATGAGAAAGCTGCCCATTATTGCTCTCATGCAGTAAGCTATAACAGAATATTTACCTCTGATTTAAAACTGTAATGAAAATCCCTGGTCTCAGTTGCTGGCTAACATGAAAAACAGATCCTTTCTCAGAGCTACAAAGTTATCCACACTCTCTGCTGATGGCCTTGAAGATAAATATCTCCATTTATTACATTTATGTTTCCTGTTTAGGCTGAGATGGGAACAAATGATTCAGAGCAAGAGAAATGTGATCCAAAAGCCCCATGGAACAAGAGAGCCCAAAACCTCAGGGCTGTGAAGACCAAGAAAGAAATTAAAGAGAAAACTCAAAACATCCAAGGAAGCTTGACAAAAAGGCCTTTATCTGCAGCTAAGCCATTGCAGAAGCAGCTGGAAGGTGACACAAAGAAAGAGAGGTTTAGGACTTACTTTTCTGAAAATGTGCAGAGCAGAGAAAGAAAGGCAGATGTGAGTTGCCAAGTAATTGGTTTCTTTTCTGAAAAAAGCTGTTCAGTGTTGAGGTGAAAAATTGTGTGTGCAGGAGTACTGATTCAAAATGAAAGTGATAGCTCTGTCCTGCTCCAATTTACATAAATGAAGAATTATAAACTACTTTTTTTTTCCTTTTTGGTGTCCATCAGGAAGATGTAGGTGGAACTGCACTGGTCCAGAATGAAGATTATCTGTCTCGAGTTTATGGGAAACCCATTTACCAGGGTCACCGTAGCACGCTTAAAAAGGGACCTTACCTGAGATTCAACTCTCCCTCTCCCAAATTTAAACTTCCCAGACCCAAACTGATAGAGACTGTTAGAGGTAAGTGATTCTTTGATGGGAACAAGGTGTTCCTTCCCAGTTTTTCTACCAGGAATTCCTTGTGAAAATTAATTGTTAATTGTAATTCATCCGCTCTTCAACATAAAGATTAAGTAACAGCAGTGGCTTTTCAGAGAGGTGGTCACTGCCTCAGGTGTGTCAGGGCTTGAGAGGCATTTGGAAAATGCCCTTAATTTAACTTTTGGTCAGCCCTGAAGTGGTCAGGCAGTTGGACTAGATGGTTATTGTAGGTTCTGTCCATTTGAAATAGTTTCTTTCTATTTAAGATCTTCTTTTCAAAACTAAAAAATACTGGAAGTTTTTCAACTTTGCTTAATGTGTCTCTCACTTCTTTTAGATTGTTAAATAAATTATTCTAACATAATTATTTATTTCTAAATATGATTAATGTGTTAGTGTGTATTTATTGTTGTCCAAGATTTAATGAGCTGAATTGCTAAAATTAATCACAACTGAGTGTGTTGAAAAATGAACTCAATTTTTTATAGATGTCACTGGGAGATGTATTTTTTGTGTCAGGTTTATCCAGTGATTTTTCATTTAAATATTTAATTCATTCAGAGTTCAGAAATGTACTGAGACTTGAAAACTGAAGGAAGTCTGATATTTAATTTCCTGTTTCTAATACATCAATTGAAATAGGAAAAATTAAATATAAGGGCATGAAGATGACATCTGTTAGCTTGAAAATATTGAAAGATGTAATCACAATCACTGGTTAAGTTCACTAAGTGCAAGTAACTCCTTCTTCATCCAGTTAGAGTTATAAACAGAGTAGAATTCCTTTCTGTGATAGCTTGTTAAGGTCAATTAATTGATAAAGGTTACTGGTTGAATGAATTGTATTTGTTAGTTTTGTTGGCAAAGTGTTAGGATAAGAGGGTCCTAATTCCATAACCTATTAAAAACGTGTAAAAATAATTACAAAGGGAGACTATATGATACCTGACATAGGTCAGGTAGATAAACTTCATATAGAGTTAGTGGACAGTAATGTTTTAATTGGATCCATTTTATTTCCTAGTAACCTTTTGAAAACTTACTTGATTCTTAATACAAAAACTAAGAATAATCTATAACTGATATTATAAAAAAAGACAAAACAGTCTGGATCATTTTACTGGGGAGAAAGTGAGCAAATGACATGAGAAAAGATAATAATGAAGGGAAGGTGTGGAGATGGGAGAGAGGCTTAAGAGAAAGAGGTGGTTAAAGTGATGGTGGGCACAATGGAATAAATAGGATGTGCATCCATGGAAAAATATTAACTGGCTCTCCCCATGCTTCTTGCACTGAGGCTGTTGTTACCCATGCAGGGAAAATATGCTTGATGCAGTCTTAAATGCCATGTTTAAAAATGCTGCCTGGGTTTTTATTATAGCTGTCAAAACGTTATATTCTGTGTGAAATACAAGAGATTAACATCAGAAGGCAGCTAGTCACTTAATGAAATCAGGTTTTTAGGCCATTGAAATGGATGGTGTAAAACATATCTACATCTCTGAAGAGAGGCACTGCTGGGGTTTGAGGCTGGGGATTTTTTTACATTATTATTATTATTGTTATTGTTATTTTAATATTATTGAGTAACCTGGTCTAGTAGAAGGTGTCCTTGCCCATGGCAGGGATTTGGAACTGGCTGATCCTGAAGGTTCCTTCCAACTCAAACTCTTCTGTGATTCTGTGGTTATGATGTACATCCACAGTGGCAAGTCCTCAGAATAGTTCAAGAATCTCTTGTTTGGTCTGACATGGTCTTTATGGCACTTTCCTTACCTGTGCTCTGGAGCCCAGCTGTGATCTGTGAAGAAAAAGTGTTATTGGTAGAAGGTGTTCACAATTCTCACCCCCCTCCTGGAAAATGTGTGTTATAGTCCTGGCAAAAAACCTAGAAAGTTTCTCAAAACTCACCATTTTTTAAAAGGTGAGACCTTGGTACATGTAATCTACCAGCCTTATTACTTAAGTGTTTTGTTTGCCCTCTCTTGAATGTCTTTTCTTTGGTGAAAAAAGGTGTATCCTGTGGTGTAGTCATTTGAAGCATGATACATCACTGTCTTTGACTATTGGCTGTGCTGTACACCTATAATTTAACTTATTCTGTATAGATATTTTTGGGTGAAATGTGTGTTAGTAAGCACTTAGGGTAGTAATGGCAGTGATACAGTGACCACTAAGATTTGGATTGAGAACAGGCACTTTAAAAATATTTAATCAGCAGTTCTGCTTTTGCTGAGTACTAAATGAATTTTCTTCTCTATTTCTTGGGCTCTTGTCCTTTACAGAAGGTCATAACCTTTCCAGGGAGGCCAATTTCATCACTGCAGAAAAAATATCTTGTAAAGTGGCAGAAAGAGTGTCCCCCTCCCCAATCTAATCACAACAAATGGATCATTTGAAACCACCAGTTGAATTCAGAGGTGTGAGTGATGTGGAAAGGTGCAGGTTCTGTGCTCCTGTGCTTCAGATTTCTTCTGAAATCTGAAATTTTTTCTTGGAGGCAAATAGAAATGAAAGGGAAAAAACTGCACTGGATCAATGCTGCCTTCAATCTTCCAGAACTCCTGCATGTGACAAACAGCTTCAAAGCTCTTTTCTGGAAAACAGAGTGAACTCTGGATAGCCTTTTCCCAGAGTGGTTCCCTTCCAAGCCATTAAGTCATGCTGCAGAGCAAATTGTGTGTTAGCAACAGTAAAGCCACCATAAAATTTGTTTCTTTATTTAACATCAGGCTGGAGTTATGGTTTTGTCTCTATCCTGACAGTAAATAAAATAAGACACCCCCTTGTGTTCTTATCTAAGTGTTTTGCACATTGTGTAAGGAACAGCACTCCATGAGTGTGTGCTATTCCCAAGCTTTCTGATTTTAACTGAGACTGAGGTTTGTTTGATACTGGCATTATGTAGCTTTGCCTCTTGGTAAGACTTAATGGTCAAACTGCTTCATTTTTGTCCTTTCCTATGCCTTGCCAATAAAATGGAAAAATAATCCATGGTGTTTCACATGGGTCTCATGAAGACAGAGCAGTTCAATCATTTTGGGGGCTGCTGTTCTGGAAGAAGCTGTTATGGCAAAGCAAAGTATAAATAATAAAATTAGGAACAGATCTGTGCTCCTCTATAGTAGGGGTGTAAATAAAATGCACCAAGGCTGAATAAGCGCTTCAAAGCACCAGGTTCTTAAAAAAAGTAAAGGAAAAGAAATAAACAAATCTCTTTCAGGTTATGCATGGTGAGGTCTTCCCTTCACACATCTGCACCCACAGATTCCCTTCCTGGCCTTGATGTACCAGGTGATAAAGGCTTCAAAATTATTGGAAGTCTTTGGCCTTGGGTTTGATTGGCTGAAAAATCCAGCCTTGTTAAATGACTCTATTTTGTCAGAGCAGTCCACTGAGCTTGTTTTAAATTAGTGTTAGAATAAGGATGTTTGTTTAAGACTGAAATGGCCATCTGGAGAGTCTCTTTTCAGTCATTTTATAACTCTCAACCATTTTCTTTGCAAATAAACTATGGTGACTAATGCTTAGTTTCTTATGGGAAGTTAGGAAAAAAATTCAACTAACTTTTATGAGTAAGAGATCGTTTCTAAAAAAAAGAAAAGCTGGAGTTGTTTTCTTGCATAATGTGAACTGATAAATACATGTAAAACACTGTTTTTTTAAAGCTAAGTTTAATTAAATGTCTAGTTTCTGCCCAGTGCAAATAAACTTTGCAGGGAGAAATGAAAAGTTGAAAGCAATTAAAATGAGGTGCTGTGTGTATACAGTACTTAATCATTCTCACTGTGAAAACCTTGTTTTTACAAGTTGGCAGCATTACAGATACTCTGCCAATTTCTGCTTTTACTCAAAAGTTCAAGGCCAAGGGGGACTGTTAGATCATGTAGTGTGACCTCTTCTAAATCACAATCCTCTGAACTGTATCTATTTATGTTACAGAGTCCAGTAATTTGTCTGACTGCAGAACAGTTTTTTTTGCTAACCTGTGCTTTGCAGAAAGGCACAAACTCATCATGTAAAGACAGCAGAAATTCTGCTTCTTCCCGTGGCAAATTACCTTGTGCTTCAAAACCAAATAGGACACTTCAGATTTATTATCTGATTTGTAATGAGGTTTTGGCTTCAGTTTACAGCTACTTCAGTTTCCAGCTGAATTTTCCTTAAAAAATGAAGAGTGCCTGTTAATGTCCAATCTATTTTAATATTTGCAGAGATCCAGAATTAGTGCTGAATGCAGTGTTATCATCTATGGAAGTCTTCTCCTGCTCCATCTCAGACATTCTGTTGAGACATCTGGGGGTTACATTTATCCTGTTGTGTTGTGATTTCTCATTCCATTGCTTGCCCAACATAAACTCTTTCCTAAACATGCTTCTCTCTTAATTGTATTTTCCCACTGAAGAGTTCTGACTTGTTTCCACACTTGCAAGCCATAAGTTGTACAAAAATACCCCTTTATAACTGAACTGCTTTACCTGCTTGTCTGCATCTAACAAAAGTCACATTATCAGTCTTTATTATCCCTATATTTTATAATTGTTGACTTTCATTCTTCAATTAATTAGGAGGCTGTTAAATGTGAACAGAACTAAAAAGTGCTTGTTACCATGTGTTAACTGGCTGTAGGTACAGGGAGGTGGTTATTGGAAACAACAGAGGAGTAAAATGACATTTTTTTGGCTATAATAAAGGTATGGAGTTGGTTATCAGAGTGTTTCTTTCCAGATTCATTAATCTAACACCTACAAAATAACAGTAGAAGCACTTTTGCCTGATTGACAATTGTCAACACCTTTTTGGGGGAATTTTTAAGCAGTATTTATCCACTTACATTAGTAATTTCCTTAATAATAGCCATTGTTTGCTGTAAGTTGAGTTAGACCTTGCATGGTGAGAAATGAACATTGTAATAAATGCTCTCCTCTGCTCTTTGCTGAAGATGTTTTTACATATAAATTACTTCTGGCTGGCTATTTAAAATACACTTGAAAAACTGGGCCAAAAAATCAGTATTTTCTTGATGATGGAAGTCAAGACTTTTGGGTATTGGCTAGGGCTGGATTTTGCAGTAGCACTGAGTTGTTAAATCAGGAGTTTACAGATTATACCTGTCCCTCTGACTACCTGTCAGTTTTGTGGCTGCATTTCAAACCCAAGTTCTGGATTTCTTCTTAGCTGCTAAATCACACATTTCATTCCAACTTACTGCTGTCCTTCAGTCCTTCATGTTTCTGTGCCCTTATCTACTAAATTCAACTTAAAAATTGCAATTTTAACTTCATTGCTGCCAATACTGAGACATCTGTCTATCATCTAAATACAGCACTTGCAGGTCCTGCCCTTTGGGAGTCCCTCCCTCATTCCCTCCATCCCACAGCAAAAATTTGCAGTGGATTCAGTAGGAAGGCTTGGATCAGCAGAGTGATCTCACTGGGTTTGTTCATGCACTGGGACCTACAGTTCATCTGCTCTTGTTGCAGGCACAAAGGTGAAGTCAACAAGGACCCAGACCTGCCTTCACACTCAGAAGGTCATCAGCAGCCCCAGGAAGAAGCATCCTGTGTATGCCTTTGCCCAGCAGAGCCAGTACCTCTTCAGCCCCAGCCAGGATGTCCCTGCTGCCTCTGGTCCTCTGGAAGGCCAACTCATTCCCATGGCTATTCCACTAGGTAGGAGGAAATTACCTGGGGATGATTGTGTGCAGGTTAATCACTGCTATTTCATGGAAATACAACTTTTATCTTCTCAAGTCAGTGGTTTGGGGGTTGGAATTAGATGATCTCTAAGGTCCCTTCCAACCCAAATCATTCCATGAGATTTGCACCTGCCCTTCTCACCAGAAATCTGAGGGATCAGTTGAAAATGTTCTGGTTTTCCTCATCCTTCATGCTGGATGTAAGGTGACACCCTGACAGCAATTCCTTGCTTAGCTGTACCTTTTTAAGTTCATTTTGGTTTTAGGCTTCATGTTCTTGCTTTCAGTTTGGTATCCACATAAGCAGGAACTGAATCACTCGCTCTTGGATTCAACATTTGCAATGACTTCAGCCCAACAGTTTCAGTAGAACTGTGCCAAGCACAGTAAATTCCTTGTCATGACTTCTGGATTTTTGGACTTTCAATAGAACCTTTATATAGGGCTTGTTTTGAGAAGGGTTAGTATTATATAGGCATTGAAATAAGGTAATTATTTTTTTAAAAGGCTGTCTCAGACAAAAATGTGTGGGTTGTTATACTAAGTGTAATAGTACTGTAGTTATTGAATGGCAAACACAATTCTTGTTTTCAGCAGTAGATGTCACCAAAGTCAAGAAAAGTGAATAATATTAAAAACAGGTAGTGCTGAGTTGACAATTTCTGCTGGTGAAGCTTAAAATTAGCTGGTGAATTACTGTAGTTTAGCTAATGTTAATAGGGGGCTTTTTAATTGGTCTGTAATTGCACAAAGACTCTCTAAACATACAGAATATAATTTTAATTAATTTATTAATTTACTGGCTTTGGAGATGGGTATATGAAGTTCTGATTGTTTTTTCAACTTTTTCTGATTGTTTTTTAGGTCAAACCCAAAGCAGCAGCACATTACTGCAGCCAGCTGGAGTAATCATAGATAAACCACACCCTGTCACAGTTACAACCTCCCTTCCTCAAGTGCCACCACAGCCTCCAGTCGAGGTGAAAAAGCCAAACATAGCAGTAATAGAGATGAGATCAGAGAAAAAGGACCCACCTCAGCTCGCTGTGCAGGTACATGTCAAGAGTGATGATGATTTGTTTGTTTGTTTTAATGAGTGCTAACTACAGGCAGCCTGATCCATCAGTAACACAGTTTGACATCAGTAGATGGTTTTCAGTGAGAACTAGAAAAATCTGTAATGGAGTGACCAAGCATTTCTCATGCTATAGTAATATATTTATTCATACTTGAACAACTATCTTTATTATTTGACCAAAATAGAAAAATATTTTTTCCCTAAGTCACCTGTGCAAGGCATTTGTAAAATCTATGTCACATTTTCTTTTTTTTTTTTTTTTAATAAGGTTTTTGAGCCAGAACAAACTTGGAATAAAAGAAGTATAAATATAAATGTCAGTTTTCTTGGATGATTGCTTTGGCCTTTAAGATTTCTGTTTCAAGCATGATTGTCAACCCAAGGGTTTCACTCCTGATAAATCAACCCTTGCAGTCCTTACCTTGTGGGTTGGGGTTTGTTGTTTGAATTTTTTACATGACTCTGTTGTCAGGGAAGTGAATGTTTCTTACATGTTCATTGTTTTGGATTCTGATTGTTGAGACTGCACACACTCCCCCACACCTTTCAGACACAAATGATTCATGGAGCTCAGAGTTAAACACACGTAGAGTGTTCTGTGCTTTCTTCCCTTGCCGTGTCACTTTATTCCACCCACCTGCATTTTGCTGTTATTTCACCCACTTCTTAAATATTTATGGTGATTTTTCTTTTCCCAAAGGAATGAACATTGAAATCTTTGTTCTTAACAGAAATACAACACATTTTAATGCTGTATTGGACATACCTTGATTATAAATTATATTGTAATCTTCTAAACTAATTGCAGGTCAAACACAAGAGCTCTGCTCTAACTGTTGTAGGTAATTATTATCACCTTCTTCTGTTCTGTGCAAGACAGTGCCAGGGAATTAGAGAACAGGGGAAATCAGGTACTGCAAGAGGAGAGGTGACTATTTTTGGTGTTAGTTTTTGACATTACAGTAATTTGATTTTCAGAACCAAGTTGATATCAGATACAGGCATGAGAAAAGGAGAACGCTGAATTTTAGTGACTCAGAACCAGGTGGAAGAAAAAAATCTAAAAAGTTCAATGATAATAGCCAAGCTAATGGATAGATTTTTATATTGATGCTTTTTTTTCTGTCCTAGGTGTTACCAAGTATTGATATTGACAGTGTTTCAAGTGCCAGTGAGAGTGTAAGACACATTCACCCAAGCTCTGAGCCTCTGTTCCCTGCTGTCGATGCTGTAATACAGGTACTGATTGTCTGGGAATTCAAACTTGTTCAAAAGGAAAATATGTTAAATTGCTGCAAAGTTCTCATTGTCTTTCTTTAGTTAGAGAAATGAGACAGTTCAAGGAAAAATGGAGTAATTTTTCTAAAGAATTTATCGCACATGGTATTTGTTTAAGAAAATGAAAAATTGTAGAAAGACACTCTTTTGCCAAGATTACATGATCACCATGGTAAAGCTCTAAGAAAAACAGTGTTCCTGTGTCCTGTAAAGAATTATAATCCCTGTTGGCCCATGCCTGCCTTGTTTTCTCTGGCTTCAGTGTTCTGAGGATGTTCCTCACCCCTCCCTCTGCTGCTTGGCTCTTCTGGAGTGGTCAGTGGTGTGAGCACTGAGCCCCAGGAGCCTGTGGGGTTGGAGTGGCCACTCTATCCCCTTCCCCTCCAACTTTTAAGAACAGTTTTTAATCTTGATCTCAGCAGCAAGAAAGGTTTTTGTGCAGCTCTAAGGGTACCTGCTGCATGCTGAGTGATCAGGACAGAGTGTGTGAAGGCTTGGTGAGGCAGTGATTATTTTTGTGTGCTTGTTGTCCATTCTGTTTTCCTGACTTCAGGAGCTGGGTCCTCCAGAGTCCTGTGATCCAGTTATTCACTCAATCAGACAGAGATTGTGGACTAAAATAGTGATTTGTGTTTAAAATGCTATTACTCCATCCTAGCAAGTTGATTAGAGAGGTGGAGCACCTCTCCTATGAGGAAGGGCTGAGAGAATTGGGATTGTTCAGCCTGGAGAAGAGAAGGCTCTGGGGTGGCCTCATTGCAGCCTTCCAGTACCTGAAGGGACCCTACAAGAAAGACAAAGACTATTTACAAGAGTAAGGATTGGGGGGGGATGGTTTCAAACTGACAGAGAGCAGGTTTAGATTGGATATTAGGAAAAAATCTTTGGCTGTGAGGGTGGGGAGGCCCTGGCACAGGGTGCCCACAGAAGCTGTGGCTGCCCCATCCCTGGAAGTGCTCCAGGCCAGGTTGGATGGGGCTTGGAGCAACCTGGGATGGTGGAAGGTTTGATTTAATTGATTATTGTCATGAAGTTTTTCTGCTAATGCATTTCCACCCCCCCAAGATGAAATACCTAACAACTGCAATCTGTTTTTGTAAGACTCCAGAAGAAGTACACAGTGAAGAGGAAGACACAGCATTTCCAGGAACTAACTTCATTGATGTTACTGATGTCATGCAGGTAATCCCATTGCAAAGGTGTCTTTTCCTTTTAATAATTTTTGTATTTGTTTCATACTATTGTGTCAAAACTGGAAACACAGTGTAAAGAACTGTTTTGCTTTCCTAGCAGCTTTAAAAGTACACTTTGTGAGTAAGACTGAACTGTTTACAGTGTTATAGAGGGTATTAGAAATTACTGTGTGTTGGTGAGTAGAGAAGCTTTTGAAAAATTAGAGTAAAAAGCTAAAATTAGCTTTTATTTGGATATGTTAGGATCCACTAGAAATACAAGTAGTTCTCTAAAATCAGCAGTGATTATAGCACTTAGACTTTACAATTTCAAACTCTGCATGTAATGAATATAGTGACAGGCTGAGAGAGCTGGGGTTCTTCATCCTGAGGAAGAGAAGGTTTTGGGGAGACCTTGGAGCTCCTTCCAGTGCCTAAAGGAGCTCCAGGAGAACTGGAGAGGGACTTTGGACAAGGGCCTGGAGTGACAGAACAAAGGGGGAATGGCTTCAAACTGACAGAGGGCAGGGTTAGATTGAGATATTCAGAAGAAATTCTTGACAATGTTGTTGTTTCTGGTTTATGGTAACAGAGGTTTATTTGAGATCCTCTTTTACAGTTGAATTTTTTTAGGTAGCAAATCCTTCCTTTGGTTAGCTGACCTCTTGTCTGGGGGGTCCTGAGACACACTCAAGGTTGCTGAACCAATTTACCCCAAAATTTTGGGTAATTTTTGTGTGAAAAATTGTGAAATTTACCCCAAAAGATATTCTTTTTACTTCTTTTATGAGTTCCTGATCCCAGGATTAGAGTGTACATCAAATATTAGCCCTAGAGCTTGCAGGTAGATTTATTTTTTAAATGAATGAATCATTTCACATTATCAGTTCATTAAAACAGACCTAATTTGATGGTTTTTCTATCAAAAGTGTGCAAATGCTTTATTCATTTATAGTTTGAAAATTATCTTATGTTACTGGTGGGGAGGAGTTAAAACTCTGTGAACGTTGTTCTTCTGTTAGCACAAGAAAAAGGCTTTAAAGAAATAATTTTAGGAACTACCAAAAAATGCTGCAATGTTAAATTTTTATTATGTGAATAATAGTTACTCATCTTTTCTTTTTTCATTTATTTTTCCTGGATTGCTTTTATCTTTTACTTTTGGCAATGGGATATATTTTAACCACAATACCAAAAATGTTCCAAGTGAAACATATGTTTGGCCTATGACCACACAGACAATGTTCTTAAAAATGTGCAAAGCAAACACAATGGGGAAGCATAAAATCAGTCTCTGGAGTGGCAGGGGTATTTAAGACATCAAAAGAAAGCAAAGTTATTGTTATAAAAGAGTCTTCAGATTCATGAAAGTATGTGCATAAAATGCTATACAAAAAAATAGCTTTTGTTGTCTTCCCCCCACTCCCCTTTTATTATGAAAGCCTAATTCTGTTAGAACTGAGTAGGATAAGGATTTGTGTGAAATATCTTCCTTTTTTGTTTGTTTTTGTTGCCTTTTTCTGTGTTTGTTTTCCCTGGAAGTGTTCCAGGCCAGGTTGGACAGGGATTGGAGCACTGGAAGTGTCCCTGGCCATGGCAGGCCTTTGGAACAAAATGGTCTTTGAGGTCCTTTCCCACCCAAACCATTCTGTGATTCTGGGATTATTTCAGAGTGAGAAACTTGCTCAATTTACATGAGCCCACAGCTGACTCTCAGATTTATTGAGTCTGCTCTCAAATTCTTACAAGCAGCCACATCCTGCAGTTTCTGTAGCAAACTTCCTGGGATTTCAGATTAAATGAACTTTTTTGCTCTCTCTGAATATGCCCTAATTGCAAGGTAGGGGCTTTTTTCTCAAAATTTTTGCTTCTAATTTGAATGCCACAACAAAATGTGGAACCTGCAGAGCTCAGAGTAAATGTATTTTCCTCAACCCTCATTTCCCTTTGGTGCTCTTGGGCAGGACATTGATATTTTTACACTTCTCTCTTCAGACAAAAGCTCACAGGTGGCACCTGCAGTGCAGCCTGACCTTGCTCCTGACAATGGCTTTAGAAATCCATCAAGAAGAAATCAATGGCTTAAGTTTCAGGAGTCTTTAATAAAAGACTCTGCATGTACATGTTTAGTAATGGAACAAAACTAATCTATAACATCTATTCATTTCAAACTTTTTTTTTTTTTTTGGTAACTATCTGAATGTAATTTGGGAAATAGAATTTTGGCTTGATACTTTATTATAAAATACAGTGATTAATATTCCAATCATATCTGAAAGACTTTCTAATTTATGCCATGTTTTGATTGGGGGTTGTGATAGATATTTTCAACAGTCTCCAGGGAAGCAAAATGCAGAATTTAGTGCAGATTACTCAAGATTGGTCTACAAGTTGATATATGTTCAAGTTCAATCTGTATAATTAAATACTGACTATTACATTATTTTTTTTATTTCAGCAGAGATAATATATCACCCCCAAATGAATATAATTTTGTGCATTATTGTGGATTTGTGCACTATAAAATATAAAATATTTTAGAAATGCAGTAGAGCTGCAAAAGTTTGTCAGAGTTACTAAATAGATGTAAGATGTATTGTATGTACTTGCTTTATTTAATCCAGATGTTTGTATTTTGCATACTTTCAGAGGTATTAAATAGGCAACATCAAAGAAAATTTATGGAGTAATGCAGGCAGAGGAAAATGCATAATGAAATGCTGGACAAAGACATCTTTACATTTGCTGTCAGAATGAATTATTGTTCTCAATACACATATCCCAACAGCCTGAACTGCTGAGCAGCTTGCAAGGCACCCAGAGCCTTCTGACTTCAAATTCACTGCTCATTTCTATGCCTAGAGTGGTTTAAAGATCTTTCTTTGTCACTCAAATACACATATTCTGGTTTTCTCCCTTCTTTGAAGATTATTTAAAGATCCAGAAAGACCCAGTAGTTCTTTGTGTAATACCCATCAGGGACTTCTCTGACTCTGCAGTTTTAAAATGTGTTAGGGTAGGAGAAGTGTTAATGCTGGGGTGGGGAAGGAGACAAGGAAATGTTACTTTTTTCCTCCTTTCTCTGTTCTTTCTCTTTTCTGTGATTTTTTTCTTTTTTTTTTTTTTCATAGATAATATATAGCATGGGGTCTTCTTAATTTGTGGGTTGAAAATAAGTTTAATTTATATAAGGGAAAAGGAGGCTTTTTTCTCCTTTCACTGTGTTGGAGATTAATCTTTGTAAATATTATTTACAGTTAGCTTTTATGCACCATCACATATTTCTCACTGGTAATTCAGGGCTCAGCTCCTCATCTCTTTCTGGCATGCCAAATTTTCTTCTTAGAGAGTCATATTACTATTAGAGACATTTGTTTTCAATATTAGAAGTGGAGGTTGCAGGTTCTCATTCATCAGAAGACATGAAAATATGATGGGTTAGTGGCTGCTTTTTGGGACTTGGTGCTGTGTTTGTGCTCCAGGGGGGAAAAGGAGGGAGGCATCTTTGGGAAAACCCAGATATTTTAACACACCAAGTCACTTCTACTTTTTAGAAATAGCATTTTAACATTAAAATCAAGATGTCTTTGAGTGTTGTCTGAATTACTGCCCAGAAATACCTTCCAACTTCCAGCAGCTGAAGTTAGTGGAAGTGTAAACACACGTGTGACATATGTGTAAACTATCAATGTCTAGTTTTCACTGCTGGCAAGTTTATTAGAGTTTTGATTGACTACATGCTCGTTAACTTTCGTGAATTTGTCTTTTCAGCCTAGAGACTCTAAAGAACAAGTTTGATTTATCTTAAGAAAAACAACCAAAACACCAAAACCCAACCCAAACAAACAAAAAAAACCCCTGACCCAACAAGTAACTGTAGAATGTTTCCTAAAGTTTTTTGTTTAGAGGAGGAGCATTTCTGGTGTGACATTAAAGAAACCTGATGCAGGTCACAAGTAAATTTTTCAAGTATTAGCATTGCCACTGGCTCCCTGCCCTGCACACAGCACAGGCAGGAAATATGAGCCAAATCATGTTTTACTGAGCAGTTCCTATGGCTTTATACCTCTACAGATTTATGATTTGCTAAGCTTAGAGTTGTATCAATTAACTACAACGCACTGAGGAGGGAGAATGTGGTTTGTGTGCTGTCATACATCCACAAATGTTTCTGAAAGAAAAAACCTGACAGCTACCTCAGTGACATTGCCTTCCAGAAATGTACCATAACTTAATTTACTGCTTATTTATTAGGATCAGGAAGAGGAGACAGATGAAATTCCAGAATTCATTGAGCCTCTTCTGGAGCTTAATGGCCAGTTTAAAGTTGCCTCACCACAAGACAATGGTCCTTTGTTTCCTCCAGTGGCTTCTGCTCCTCAGCAGCCTGCTGATATTTTGGATGAACTGATTGAAAAGAGAGAAACTATAGAAAACAAGTTGATAAAATGGTGAGTTGCAACTTAACAAAGTGGCAAAGAATATATATGGAAGAAGGAATGATTCCCTAATTATCCTTCCCTTTCTTCTCTCCTCCATTCCCTTATCCGTTTTCCTTTGAGCTGCCTTGCATTTTATGTCAAGAATGCTCTTTTGTGTGCTCTTAGGTGTCTTGGTGTTTACTGACACTTAAGTGGGTTTTATTCTGCCAGGGTGGAACAAGAAATAATGGCAAAAATTGTCAGTGAGATGTGCCCAGCTCAGAGAGAAACAGTGCCCAGCATTAGCAGCTTAGAGAGTGAAGACTGTGAGGTTGTAACCCCTAACATTGGTAAGTAGGAATTATTGTTCTCAGCAGATGGATTATCTCAATTTTTGGCTAATTTTAACAAGCTGTGTAGGTGGCTGTTGACTCAGCCTAAGGGTGGATAAACCTGAACCAGTGAAACTGAGAAAAGCAGCAGTACATACCTGAATTTATGTTGAGACAGAGCAAGTGTTACAAGGCCATTGAAATGAATGATCTAAAATAAAAAGACTTAGAATAACAGCACTGTACAAATCACCTTCTGTTATTGGCCACCTAAATCACATTTGGCATTTTGCTGAGCTTGTAATGTTTGTTTGCCTTTCTCTTTTTAATAGATATGTCCAAAATTGCTTCTGTTATGAATGTGTGAGAATGGAGAGAAAAGCATTTCTCCTGTGATGTCCCTGTCCTTTGCTGTTGCCTTCTTTTATGCTCCTGATTTGTTTCTCCACTGTTGTTTATCTGGAAGTTTAAAAACAAATCACTTTTTTCAAAGAATGTTTAGAATTTCATAGAGAGTGAGTGGCTGCAGTACAGTACATGGATTTTAGGAAGTGAGACCTGGCTGTGTGCTTCATGTTCCTTCATTTTCAGTTGAAGTCGCAGGTGGTGGAGGATTTCAGCTCTTTGTCAATGCTGGTATCCCTGTGGACTCAGAAATGATAAATGATTTTGTAAAAGAAGCTCTCAGTGAAACCATTGCAACCATGCTGGGTGACAGTCGAGCTCAGAGAGCAGTTCCTGATCCAAGTGTTCCTCCCAGCACAACCACAGTGATGGTAAGAGTCTGTTTTATTTAAGCTTTCCTACTGAACTTCTGAGGGACTTGGTACTTTATTTCATGTTGTTGAAAGATAGCTCATGTTATTTTCAACCAAAAATAGTTATTCTGCTTTCTTGCAAACAAATGAGAGATGAAGAAATTAATTTCCTCATCTAAGAAGAAATGGAAGCTGAGAGCAATATTATTTTTGGCCTTATGGGCTCGCAGCCATTCTTTAATATCTGTTAAAATGACTATTAATTCTTTCTGAGTTTTGACTTCAGTAGTTTTGAATAAATGCTTAATTGATGAGTAGAGCTTCCTGTAATACAGGATAATTTCCTGTGTTCTCTTTGATAATCAAATGACAGCTGGCTCCTACTTTGATAACAACATGACTGTGCTGCAATCTGGTGTTGTGTAATGTCTTTGGGATGCTTGTGGAAATTGCTGTGCTTAGAAATCCAACTATGGAAGGCTTTGTTGAAAGTGGGATCAGTCATTCTGTCCTGCTGCAGTGCAGATGGACTGGAAAACCTCCTCCTGCCTGCTGCAAGGGACAAAGAGGTGATTCTGTAGGCAAAAGTAAAGGTTTCACTGCTGAGGGCTTAACCTGAGCCCCCCAGCATCTCTTCCACTCCATTTCAGATTGAGGAGGGCTTGATGTTCCTCTCAGCTTGTTCTGATGCTCAGAAACCTCTTCTGTTTTCCATCCTGTTTACTGATCTCCCTTTTGTTTCTCTATCAGCTTAAACTGAAATATCCTTTAGCTGAAGTGGTTGAGATTTCCTTGCTATATATATATATATATTTGTGCACTCCAAGAGATGAGTTTTGTCCTCTTTGGCCCTTGTTTGATTAGCAAAGAGAGCAACCATCCATATGTGAACCATTTTTTGAGTCGTGCTGTTAAGCAGCACTTTGATGTTTTCCAGTTTAAATTTGTTTTAAGCACAGGTAACACTAATAGACATTTTTAATAATAATGTGGTCTCCAAGTTGGGGTTTCCTCAATGCCTTGAGCTGTAATAGTGATTCTCTCCTGCCTTTATTGGAATCCCAGGTACCTAATTATGCTTTTTAAAGTCTTTCCACATTTTGTAGCACAATAGCACAAGTTAAAGGATAGCTACCAAAGTTTTTTTAATTCTTCTTTTTCCATTTGTGCTCAGTCTATAGCACAAGTTCTTGAATATGTAGTTTATGCATTCTTGACTTCTCCCTTCCCACTGTGAATTTTCCTGTCTAGAACTGAATTTCAGCTGTTACTGAGTTCTCTGGTGCTCACCATGTCACTCGGTTGGGTGTGAGCTGCCAAATGTGCTGGCAGGTTCCACTTCCCATGAGAAATTTTAATAAAAATCATCAGCCTGAGGACATACTCTTCAGAAACTAGCCTGGAAGTCTTCCTATAGCCTCCTTGCCTTCCTTTCTTTATGAAATGTCAGAGAACAAGGCTGGAAAAACCCTGGAAAGGTCCAGCATATTCCTCCACAGCTGCCCAAACAACAGCCATCATATTTGCTTGTCATATTTATGTCCATTGCTGTCATCTTTTTAAGGAACATCACAGTTCTGTTTGTGCTTCTTTTTGTGTTTTGCTGTCTTGGTTATTGCTTCGTTTGTAATCTTCTTTAGCTGATTCTTCTTACCATAAAATCATCATACTGACTCAATTTTATCCATGGCATGAAATCTTTTCTTGCTTAACATTGTCTCAAGTGCTTTATTAAAATCCATATAATAATAGAATTCATGTTTGGACTGGACATTAGGAAGCATTTCTTTACCAAGAGGGTGGTTTAACATGGGATTAGGCTTCCTGAAGAGGTGGTTGGTATCCCAAACCCCTGTGAGTGTTTCAGAGGCATTTGGACAATGCCTTTAACAACAAATTTCAGCTTTTGCTCAGCCCTGAATTGGTCAGGCAGTTGGACTGGGTGATGACTGTAGCTCCCTTCCAACTGAAATGGTCTCTTCTGTTCTACACATAATGATTTCCCAGTTTAATCCTTTTAATGCCTAATTCACTGCTTTTAATTTATTTTGTCTTGGTGCAGCTTCCCAGAGGAGTTAGATCCATGGAAGAATCAGGATGTTCCTGTTCTGTGATGAGCTGCCTTTCCCTCTCTTCCTCAGCTCTCCCTGGGAAGGCAGGAATTCTGCAGGGAGATCCTAACTGTGCTTATGATTTTTCTTCCCCTCAGGAGGCTCCTGTGCCTACTCCAGTGCCAACACCCCAGGCCACACCACCACCAACCCCACCTTCAGAAAAAGAATCCCCTCAGGTCAAAACTCCAGATTCATCTCCATCTCCTCCAGAGATGAGGGGGGATGTTCATGGACATGAAAAAATTAAAGAAACAGGTATTGAAAATAATAATGGAAGTTTAGAAGTAGCAAATATGCTTTAATCTACTGCCTTTAATTTTCTTCTTCAAAGAAATGTTATCTCTCAAGATAAATATTCTTGAGGCTATAATTCAAGTGGAAACTCATGTTCTACAAGAATTTATAGGCTAATTTATATAGAAAGCAAACATCTTTTATTTGGTAACAGTTCTATTTTCAAAATTAATGCGCATTTCTATGGTCTGTGTGATATCCACCCCTCCCACCCCCTCCACAATTTCTCACATCAGAAAAATAGCTGTCTTTTGCTCCTTCCTGTGCTTGTAATGTTAATTAAATCAAATGTACACTCTTCCAGTAAAGCAGCTTGGTTTTTTAAAATGCACAGCAGTCTCCCTTGAGGAAGAAATTGAGGTTTTACTCAAACTTCTTCAGGTGCCAACACTGTACATAAAAGAAGCAATTCTTAATCTAGTCTTTATAACAATTAAAAAGTATCACAAAAACTGCAAGTGCTTGTTAGAACTGACTCTCTGTCTGAGATATATTTCCTGCTTTCCTTTCTGATCTGAAATTTGTCTTTGCACGTGCAGGAGTTGAGATTGCAGCTGCCATGGGCCATGTGGTCACCCCTGTGGTCACCCCTGTGGTCACCCCTGTCACCACACCTTCCCCAGGAGCCACACCGAGCCCTCCTGTCTTAGAATGGGGCTCCCAGGCTGATAAAAAGGAAAGTCCAAAGCTTCCAAACCCATGGGATGGTGCAGAACTTCCTCTGGAAGAAGAGAACCCCAGTCCTGTCCCTGAAGAGCCTCTCTGTCCCAGGGCTGTGTGAGTTCAACAGGCTGCATAATTGTCTCATTTCTTAAAAGCTGAAATATGGATGTTCTTTTAACATACATGCTCAAGATGTCAGCAGAAAGAAGTGCTTAATGTATATATCAGGAGGCATTTGAGATAATCCAGGCTTGGGCTTTCAGTTTTTTTAATTGCTTGAAGGGCATTTTAGAGAAAAATAAGAAATCAGGGCCTTTCTCAGGGTTTATCAGCCCTGATTCATTGCCCTGCTGAACACTGTACTTAGTGAACACCTGCCAGTAACACAAAGAGTGACAATGAAATATTGTGCTATTAGTATTTTAATTTTTGTATTGCCTCCTTGGTAATACACATGCTAATTTTTAGTTATAACCAGAAACTCACAGATATCATTATTTATCTAACCATTTTAACTGTTGAATTATTCTGGAAAATGCTGTGCTCTTGCATTGGAAAAAATACTTCAGCATTAGTTTCTTTTCAGTATTGAGTTAAGATGTTGGTCTGCACTGTTCAGCGTGTCTTGGTGCATTCACAGTGCACATTCTGACCTTGCAGGAAGATGTCAGTGGCCAATGATGAGGAACCAGAGGCCTTGGTTTTGCCATCTCAGCAGCTGCCAGCGAGGTCCTTTGAGCCCTTTGCCAGCAGTGCCCAGGTGCCATCACCTGTGCCCACGGCCAGCTCTGGGGTGTCCCCACGGGACAGCAGCCTCACCCCCACCGAGACCGAGACCACAGACAGACCCCTCTCAGAAGGGGAGCTGCTCTTCCCCTATGGACAGCCACTGCCTGCAGCAGGTAACCAACTGTGGAAATTTGAATTTGAATTATCTGTTTTTTTTATTCTTCTAAAGCTGCAAGCATTAACTTCCAGATTGTGAAGATTGACAAGACCTCGTTGTTCTTTTTCCCGTCGCCGAACAAAACGCTGCTGTTTATTAAAGAAAAAAGATTCAATCTGCTCTTTTGTCATGAGATCAACTTGGAAAATAATTGGGACTTGTCTTGCTGAAGTACCATGTGGTACTTTGCTGTTATTGAAAGCAAAGAAATATGAAAAGAAATATGAAAATATGTCTTTATAATAGACATCCGGCAGTAGGAATTTCCAAATTTGCTATAGCACAGTGTTGCACTTACTAAAGAATGTGGCTTGGGTTTTCTGTCACGTAACTTGAATGTTTTTAATAGTTGTAACATAAAATATTTTTCAGCCTTAGCAGAAGGAGGATTGTCTCTTCCAAACCTCACTGAGAGCTTATCCAGTACTCTCCGAGATGCCAATGAAATGGTAAGGAACTCTTTCATAAAGAATCAGAGATAATGTGGGTTCCACCTTGGGCATCCTGCTGAATTGGATGTGCTTTAAACATTTTCACTCACCAACTTTTTTAATTCACACTTTTAAACTGCATACTCAAAACGAGTGCTAGAATGTCAGAACAACAAAGGAAAAAAGATCACATTATACAAACTAATTTATGTTTTTAAAAAGCTGGATGATTTATGTACTTCTGTATGTGAGAGCCATTTTGCACTTTTATTTCTTTATTGTTTCTAGTTTTAAGGCATGTTAAACAGAATAGAACATTGCTATGCTCTGAGCTGTTGCAGCTTTGAGTCATCTTTTAATTGCTTGTGTGATTAAATTATTAAAGTGGGTTAGCTGAGGCTGGAGTTAGTTAAAGCTGCTTAAAACATCAGAATAGTTTCTTATCCGATGTCTGCTCTAGTCCATGGTTCTGGAAGCCTCCCAAGTCAAGGTAATCTCCATTCCCTTTCTCTTTTGGTATTCCTCAAATGCCTGGACTTTCCCTCTCTGATTTTGTGTAAAGCTTCTTGGTAAGATGTAGCTGTGACATAAATTATAGGACATAGGAGAGAATATGGAGGAGAGGAAGCTCTGGGGGAAGCTATACATTACCGATATATAAATATGTGGGGGGGAAAAAGTAACATAGAAAGAGACAGTGAAAGACAAGAGGGAGTGGACAGAGGCTGAAATTCAGGAAATTTGGTTTAAACATAAAAGATGTTTTTAATGTGGAGTGGCCAAACACTGGAAGCAGGGCTGCCTTGGGCAGCTGGATTGGGCTGGACAATTTCCAGAGGAGCCTTCCAAGCTCCACAAGGCAAGTTTAATGTTCTGGAGCAGGAGTCCTCTTCTCCTGGCCTGTCCTTCCTACACATTTCTGCACAGTCATGGGCACACTTCACCTTCCCATTTAATATCTATGATTTCATTCAAGTCATAGCATCAGAGAACATCCTCAGGTGGAGGGGACCCACAAGAATGATCAAGTCCAACTCCTGGCTCTGCACAGAGTCCCCCCAAAACAACCCCCAGTTGTGAGACTGTGTCCTGAACTGGCAGATCTTGAGGTGCCTCCTCTGTCTGCCACACTTCCTCTCTTAAACTCTGGGCTTGAAACTCTGATATCAGATACATCTAAATTAAAGTTCTCTTCATCAGAGGAACATTTGCCTGCTGAGATGTTCTTCCCCCTTTTTGTCAGCTGGATTGTAGCTCCTTCTAGTATTTCTCCATCCTCAGTCCAGGCTGTTTGGTTGAGGAAGGTAATTCCTTGCTGGTGAGAGCAGCTCTGCAGCCAGATAGTTGCTAGCAAAGGATTGTTAGGATTTAACTGCATCCCTGATCTTTGGAGGGCTGAAGGGCCTTGTTCCTCTTTAAGTGTTGCAGTCTTTTATATCAAATAAAGAAATGTGCATATCTGTGGGTAAAAAGATAAAACAGTGTGTCATCTGTTTGCTTATTTTTAAATGCTTGAATTTTCATGGCATAATTTTTCAGTGTGGAAACTTACTGTTAAAAAAAGCTTGGTTGTGAACTATAGTAAGAATGATTCAAATTCCTACCAAAAACCAGTTTTGGAGCATGCATTACATGGATTTGTTTTGTTTTGTTTTGTTTCTTTGTTCTAGGATTATGATCCTCCAAGTGAAGGGCAGGTGGTGAGGAGAATGAATAAAGGCTATCACAGGGATCCTGTCCTGACTCTTTTAACCAAATTAAATCAAGCACCTGTTTTTGCACAAAAAGCAGTAGAATACTTGGAGGTAATTTACAGTTCTTGGCTTTCCAGTACAGTAGTTTTGAAGTGATTTTTTTCCTACTTAAAAGTAGATAAAATATCCCAAGCTTATCCTTCCTGTTGGCTGTAAAACAGCTTCATACACTTCATTCCCTGCTGCAAGGGATCCAACTTCTGTTTGCTTTGTTCTTGTGTAAAACTCTTTAAAGAAGTCTCAGTGCTATAAACGATCTGTACATCATATGTACCTCATTTTGCAGATATTTGTGTGACTGTCCCCATGTCCCAGGTTTGTCCTGCCACTTGGAGTACCAGGGAATTTTCTGTCACTTCAGCAATGCAGGTGGAATGCTTAACAGTACAAATACACTGCATTTAACAGCCACAGGAGTGTTTTAGGGAGCTATGAGGAACAACCCAGCAAGTGTTTACATGTACTTTGCACATGCTGTTGAAACTGATCTTGGAACAAAACCTCAAAAATTCCTATTCAGTTGGCAGAAAAAAAAGAGGCACAGAAAAATGTAATTATCTGCATCACAATTTTTTTGTCACACATCTGAGTTATTTCTGTGTTGGAAAATAGCACTTTGGACTGGGTGTTCATTCTAACTGACATAGCTGGAGGAATGTTTGAAGGAAATTAACTTTGAATACTGCAGCAATGGTTCATGAGCACCTTTATTTACAGCAGATACTGCTTTTTTGTGATGCTGCTGATGCATATGCAGTTTCTTCCTTCTGTCTTGGTCAGTTTAGTCTAAATAATTACTAACTTGACTCACTTCCTTGCTGTTCCTTTGCTAATTTTTTGGTTTTGATTGTTTATTTTGCTAATGAGCTCCAGTGGCTGGACTTGGTGAAAAGCTTTCTACAGTGTTAACTCCCAAGTCTGCCTGTAATTGCAGTGACATTTTCTCATCAGCACTGCCAATTACAAGTGCAGCTCTGATTTGCTTTTTCCTTTTCCCATTGTCACAGACCACTCAGTCTGTCCATACAGGGCACTCATAAACTGTCCCCAGATTCTGGCAAGGTGTGTGCAGGTGTCCCTTCTCCTTTAGAGGAGAATCAACATTCTCCTGGATGTTTCTTGTACTGCCTTAGAGTGAAACTGCACATTTGTGTGGGGTGTGTGTGTGTGTGTGCATTCTACCTGGAAGCAACCTGGGTTTAACCTGCAGCTTTGAAAGTCAGAATCCAGGGAACCATCCCTATTTTTAGTGCCCTCCAAACCTACTTGAAAATTGAAGCTTTTATCTGACATGCAGTGCAGAGAGTCAATAGCTTTTAGATGCTGCCAATGTTTCAAGGTCAGGCAGTCAACAGTGGCCAAATCTATAATATCAAAGGCTTCATGTGCTAAAAATGTAACTTAGGTTCTGATCACGTTGAGATACCACTAACAAAATAAATAATGTTTGGCTGCAAGTGTTTCTTTTCTGTCCAGTACTGATAAATTGAGATCTTAGCTTCAAATCTAGATGATATCTCTAGGGCTTGTTTTCTTCATCCAATGTAAATAGAATAAACGTAAGTTTAAAAATGCTTTCAGGGTTAATGCAATTGGAAAACAATGCCTGGGTTTGGAAGACTTACTCTGGGTTTTCATATGTGCTGTGGTCTTGGTGTTCTCTGCAGGATTCTGATGGCAGCATTGGGGAACTCAGTGAAGGTCAGAGACCCAGGCTGACCAGAGCACAGGAGAGAATCCTGATGGGAAATTCCATTTTCATGGAGCATCCAGCTGCTCAGAGCTCTGGGAACAGACCACACCAGAGTCTCCGCTCTGCATCTCCAGGGCAGCTTGCCCAAATTGGAGGTACAAGTTGGTTCTTATTTTTTCTCTATTATATTCATGTGTATTAGGAGGATTTTCCATAGTAGAATCTGAAATAATTTCAGACCATACATTCAAAATCCAATATTTACAGGCAATTCCTACAATGAAATTATTAATATTCCTTTTTCAAGAGCTGGATTTGTTTCAAGCCTTGTCTTCACTCTTCTTAGCAATTTTCTACAATTGGAATAAAATCATGGCAAATACCCAGTTGCCTATACAAAATTAAAGTGTGTATCTTATTTTTTTAAGTCAAATTCAGTTCTGAGAAACAGATGGAAGCAGTTTCCATTGGACAGGTGTTAACACCAGCAGTTCAAGCTCCTTCTGTCTGTCCCCTTGCTCAGCACTGCTCCTTTTATCACTCCATCGTGGCAATGCTGCAGTGGCTCATAAATGGCAATATATTTTAGCTTCATATATTCCTCTAATGATATAAAAATTAATGTTTTCCCAGATGGATGGCTTAGGCACACACATCTTGTACAAAGCAGGGATATGTTGCTGTGGTAAAGCAGGGAAATTTATTTTATTTCAGTGGAAAGTAGTGCTGAAACCAGTGGCCTGTCCTTCCTCTTCTTTATTTTTTTATCCCAGGTTCTCTGTTGTTGTCTGAAAATGTCCTTTTATACTCCTTTAATGTAACTGCTGCAAGCATGTAGAAACTATTTTGTTGACTGTGGTTTTAAATGTGTCTAAATTAGACTGAAATAATTACTACACTGTTGCAACACAAACGTGGTTGCAGTCATTCATCAAAAGTTGTGTAAATTACAGTGATCAAACAGCTGGTTTTCTGTCCTTTTAATTTTCACATTTCTGAATTTGACAAGAGAAGCTTATCTCACATTATTAACCCTTGACCAGTAGGAAGTGGATTGAAATTAAATGTGTTTAACACGTGGCAAAAACAAACTTGGAGAAAGTGGAATATTTGCTTGGTTTTGAAGTGATTAACATTTGAACTGCTCACACAATAACCTTTTAAACCAGCTATGACCTAACATTTTGGACAACTACACCAGTGTCAGCCTTGAAAATATGTTCTGTACTTTATCTATTGTCAAACTTTTCCTTTAAAGTAGTTTGTTGAAGGTTGTTTGGAGATGGGTTGCATGAGGTTTCCTGAGATAAGAGATTTCTCCAAGTCACTCCTTTGTCTCTGTGTTGGTAGAGGTCAGTCAGCACTAAGGACACTGTGATGTAGCAATAAATCAGTGATCAGATCATCTGCAGACTGTAAGACAGGGGGGAATGGTTTTAACTCAAAGATGAGAGATTTAGATTAAATGTGGTGAAGAAATTCTTCTCTGTGAGGATGGAGAAGCCCAGAGCAGCTGTGGCTGCCCCTGGATCCCTGGCAGTGCTCCAGGCCAGGTTGGACAGGGCTTGGAACAAACTGGGATAGTGGAAGGTGTCCCTGCCATGGCAGGGATGGAACAGGATGAGGTTTAAGGTTCCTTCCAACTCAAACCATTCTGGGATTTCTCTTTTCTGTAAGTCTCTAACAGTGCTCAGGACCAGGGAGCTGGAGGGTGCCTGTTAATGGCAGAACCTGTCTCTATGTCTGTCTGTCCTTTTGTCCTCCTTACCCAGGCTGTCCTTGTCTGTATCTGGCACAACAGGGTTCTATCTCCTTGTATCTTTAAAAATACATTTTTTTAATCTATTTAATTTAATTTAGGATGGCCTTTGACTGTCCTGTAAATATTTTAACACTTCTCAAACCTGTTCCTGCATGTGATGCTAATCCACCAGCAGTGTGTTTCTCTACAGATTTTTAAGCTTATCTCTGAATCTTGTAGTGTTGTTTTTAGTTTTTATTGCAGCATATTTTTAAGAGGAGGCAAGTGCCCTGGACTAACTGCCATAGGGCAGTGCCCTGTGCTTTTACATAAACTTTATAATCCCAGACTGAGTTCTATTGCATTCTGATGATTTTTAATTTAGCTTCCCTCCCCACCTCTGAACACAGCACAGTCATTTGTTGCATTGCTAAGGAAACGACATTGTATAAAAGCTTGGATCTGCTTTCAAGACAAGAGTTGTTTTCATATCAAGGAGAAACAGAAATCCTTGTTTCTAAGTCCTTTTGTTAGTGAAGTGAACAGTGAATAGAAAACAATCTGGTTTGGAGGGAGGGTCAGGTGAAGGGTGGAAGGAATGATCTGTTATTGTTTCCACTTTCCTTCCAAACCCTTTTTCTCTCTCCCCTGGGATGTGATTGCCTGTCCTTCAGCCTCTAGTGCAAGTCAACTATTTCCTGATAGCCACAACAGCTACAATTCAGGTCCATCATTTTATTTGGTAATTATTTTCAGGGCTAATACTAAATTATAGTTACACCCATGGGTGTCAGAGCTCACATATTTGAGGGTGTGCACCTCTGCACATGAAACCTTGCAGTGGATACTCAGTTCCTCTGTCAGAATGAATCACTCACAGAGGTGTCTGTGGGGACTGTGTGTCTGTTTTGGGTTTTCAGTTTTGTGACCAGTTTTTTTTTGTGTTATGGAAACACAATGTCCATTTATAGGATGGAGCAGGTGTTGCTCATATAGGTACATAACAGCATCTTGTTGATCAGTCATTTATAAAGCCTTGTTTCCAGTGCTTAAAGTCAGGGATATAAAAACCAACATGCAAATGAAATGTGGCACATGCAGTCTTAAAGTGAACAATAATTACAGTTAATTAAGCAATGATTATAGTTAATTAGGCTTAAAATTCGTTCTTTGGCTCTGTATGATAGCAGAAGGCTAAAGTTAGTTCATGAGCTGTCAATACATTTTTCATAAAGATGTTTTACACACTTGCAGGCTGCAAAGCCATGATAAATGTTGGATTAGAGAGCAAATTATCCTTTTAAAAGAGACTATATACAGGTTTCTTTTAGTTCATACAGGAGTGAAACATTTTAATGAAGAAGCTTTTGCAATTTCTTTCCACTAAGTATGATAAAGCTCATTAAGCATATAATGGTATGATGAACTGTACAGCTCTGAAGCTTTCTCAGATGCTGCCACATTAGAAATCTACAGATGATAAAGCTGATTTATTTTTTCAATTTCCACAGCCATGTATTTCTTATTTCATTTTTATCCCCACAAGAGCAATTTAAAGGGTACACAATGAGCCATGTAAGGAGGAAATCATTCTCTTTACCACTGCATGTCCCACTGTTGGAAGTTTGAAAGGCTGCGCTTTCTGCCACATGAGTTGACTGGGAGATTATGGCTCCAGATCATTAAGGAATTTTTTTCTCTCAGCAGAAATTCTTGAAGATGCAGATACAAGTCCTAGTCCAGTGCTTTTGGCTGGACTGGAGTCACAGCCAGGTTCAAATCCTGCTCTGCCAGCAGCCCAGCCAAGCTGTAGAATGTCACCACTCCCAGAGGATCTGTCCCAGGTGAGCTGAAAGGACTTTTCCTGTGCCTAGTCAGAAGGAGCAAACTGAAACCTGGGAAAATAAATCTTCCTGTTTCACTATCATGCCAGGCATCACAGAACTGGTGCATTTAAAGTGACACATTCAGCTGAGAAGCTGCAGTCAAAGTGCATGTGTGCAGTAAAGGTGATTGTGCTTCCCATAACAAATCCTTATCCCTTCTTTAAAGCTCAGACCCTCTTTTTTATACTTTCTGCACTTCCTCACAGCTTCACTGGTCTCACAGGATCCATTCCTATACAGTGTTCATTGGGGCATTCCCATGTTTTAGGGGCACAGTCCTTCCAATGCAGGATAACATCCTGGATTCATGGCTGGGGAAGTGACAACAGAGATTTGGCCTCATGAGTTGTAACCCACTGACTCAGCATTGCAGGAGCTTCCTTTGTCCTTGTAGGGGCAGGGTTGGAAAGGCAGTGGGGGATGATGAACCTCAGAGCACTTAAAGGTAGAGAAACATCTTATTGATCTCTGCTTCAAATCTAGACAGTTAATTTTTTACTACTTTATTAGAATGTGCTGTTACCTAGAGATGATGGTTTACTTGCTAACTAAATTCAAGTAACAGGTGACAAAAGCTAAAAATGAGGTGGCAGACTGCTCTCTAATATGTAAGGCTTCACAGGGTGTTTAAAAGCATTATATACTTACCATGGTTGCTGTGTTCATGGATAAATTCTGTCCTTCCTTGATGTTTTTTTTTTTTTGGTATTTGATGCTTTATTTGTATTAAAAATAATCTAAAGTATCTTACATTAAAGTGCCTTTGGCTTTATGTTTTTGAGCCTTGATGTGTATTGTGCCATTGGTGTCTGAGCAGTTCTTAAATTTGTCACCTGAAGTGATGTGCTGCATCTTCAGAGAAGATTTTTAATGTTACACTTCTTTTACTTCGAGCTCATCAGAACAGACTTTCTTGGAATTACTGTTCACAGGTAAAAGTGTATTCTAGCCAAAAGTAGTAGTGACAGAGAGGGTAACACTTGTGTCTTTCACAGAAGATATACAGATAGTTAATATATTATCTTATCCCTTATCTGTAGGTAGTTGTACATTATCTTATCTTTAGAAACTTTTCCTTGCTCTGAGCTCTTAGTGTGGCTTTTTTTCCTTGCCTGCTGGCATGCAAAACACCCTCCCTTCAAACCATGCCACCAAACCCCAGAACTTGGTGTGGTTTTGTTGGGTGTGTTTTTTTCCTGAGTGTGGTTATTCCTGATGTAAAACTCTAAATCACTTTCTCACAGGGTAACACTGTCATTTCTTGGAGGTTATCATATTTATAAGTGCTTGCTCCATCCAGGAGAGATGTTTACTGTGTCTGTAAGATCCTCTGCAAGATCTGTACACCCTTCTCTGAAATGAAACAATAATCCCTGTACCAGGTGATTGGAAAGCTTGTTGTGACAGCCCTTATCTACCTTGTGACAAGAAGGAACCTTTCCCCTGGTTTAATTAAGGATTGCATCTGTGTTCAGCTCTGCCATTGGATCTGCCTTGTCACCTGCCTGCAGGAGACAGATTTTCTGGTAACATTATACCAGCTAAAGAGAGCAAGAGGTACTGAGGCTTTCAGGATGATTCATTCATTTTATGCAATGTTTAAGGCAGAAATCACTTCAGACTTCTTGAAGGATTTCCTCACAAGTTAGTCACTGACTCTCACATCTTGTTCCACATCTCCAGACAATGTTTGCCTTCATTGAAATGAAACTGTATCACCTACATACTACAAAGCCAGAAGACAAATCTATTTAGGAGCAAAGTTTGCTGAGAGACCTGAGAAAATGCAGGATTTCAGATGGTGTCCTGCTGGGCCTTGGGAGGTGATGGCAGAGCCTGGGTGGTTTCTGCAGCTCGTGTGAGCAGGACCCTGGGCTCAGGGAGGTTGTGGCAGAGCTGTGGAGCTGCCAGCTTTGTTTTCTCCCTGGCACTGGTGTGTAGGTCAGGTTTTCACCAGCAGAAAGAGCACTGAGTTTTCACACAGGGCACAAGCAAATGCCTTTTAGTCGTGAAGAGTGAAGTCTGTGTGGTCACTCAGTCCAAAACAAATGGCTTAAGTCATGCAGGAATTTTCTTATCTACCCAAATTCCTTGGCTGCTCCTCCATTTCTGGCATTAGACTTTTTTTTTTTTTTTTTGAGATTTATATATGCTTTTAGCCACTGTTAGACAGAAAGCCAGACTAAATGCATCTTTACTTTGACCCCTCCTGTCCATTCTTGTGCAACAATACAGGAATTGACTGTTATTTGTGGCCATTTTGCCCCCATGGTCTTAGCTCTAAGAAGAGAATGACATGGAGGAAGCTGGGCTCTTCCTAATCTAAATAAATCATTTTGATCATGGGAGGGACAGGAACATTGAAGTCATATTTGCGTGGCTACGCATTCCAGAGATGGTAAATCTAAATAATTTAAGTCCCAAGTGCATTGTTAAAATCTTAGAAAATCACTTGCTTGCAAAATATTTTCATTATATTCTTTTATAAGTATGGAAATTTTTATACAATCCACATTTTTTAAGTGGGATTGTCACTTTGGTATTCTCATTAGCTTTCATTTTTTTAGTATTTCAAAAGACATGGTTTTTTTTTAATCTTCAGGAATGCATAATTGTAGGTTATGAATCTGTGTTATCTCAAAACTTCTGTTTGGTTCAGTTTAAACTGAGTTTTGCTGTGTTATAAATCCAGTATAAAAAAACCTCACTTCAGATGGACCAATGAGAACTGCTATGCTGCTGACATTTAATATTCATTTAATATATTGGTGTCCTTCAGTCACGCTTCCATGAGACCTTCATGCTCTCAGAAAATAATCTCCTTTTTCTCATCTTGTCTTTAAATTTGTCTGTTTTAAGAGAAAGCTTAAGTCTTCCAGATAGGCACATAGTGACAGGACAAGGGACAGTGATTTTAAACTGCTAGAGGGCAGGGTTAGATTAGAGATTAGGAAGGAATTCTTCCCTGGGAGGGTGGGGAGGGCACAGGGTGCCCAGAAAAGCTGTGGCTGCCCCATCCCTGAAATGGGAATCCAGTCCAGGACCAGACTGGATGGATCTTGGAGCAAGAAAGTGGGGTTTTTTTTTCTAAAATCATGGCCAAGGAAATAAATTCTAGATTTGGCCTGGGTTTTCCTACCTGTGCGCTGAAATTTTTATATTTCTTTTCTCTTTCATCTTTCTCTTATTAGTCAGGAGGGTAATACCTAGGGGAGATATCCTGGGTATTGAAAAAAAAACAGGGAAATTTTATGTTCTTTCCACTACATGCTTTGAGTAAAAATTTAAAGTCTCCTGTGTCTTCAGGTCTAAATGGTACTTATCCATCCATTCCTGCTGCTCCCAGGATGTTTGTCTAGAGGGAATAGCTGTAATAGGCTAAATCAGAGCTGCATTCTCTTGGAAGTCAGATGTAGGGAGAACACGTTTAATGAATCTTTAAAAACTTCTTTGGATGTTTCTTGAAGCTGAATGTAATCTTGCTGTGCTTTTACATCAAAAGGGAGATTTGTAATGTGATTTTAATGTATGATACCTAGGAGGAAAGCCAAGGAGCTGCACACGTTGAGACTGTGAGACCCCGAGTTATCTTTGTGAGAAGGAAATCTGAGGAGATGCAACAGGAAGGTAAATCAATGTCAACCTGCAGTGTTCTCTCAGTTAAGCATCACTTCTAAATGTTGTATACTGACATAATTGTGCTGATTTTTTAAAATTTTTCATTCCTACAACATTTCCAGACATTGCTGTATAGATGTGTACAAAGTTATGGCTGTATGTGTACACAGTTACATTATTGTTGGGGTGCACTGAAAAGATTGGAAATTCAGCCTGGAGAAGAGAAGGCTTCAGAGAGACCTTGGATCCCTTTGCAGTCCCTGGAGAGGGACTTTGGACAAGGAAATGGAGTAGCAGGACAGTGGGCAGTGGCTTCACACTGCCAGAGGGCAGGGTTAGATGGGATGTTGGGAAGAAATTCTAGTCCCTGTGAGGGTGGGGAGGCCCTGGCACAGGGTGCCCAGAGAAGCTGTGGCTGCTCCTGGATCCCTGAAGGGCTCCAGGCCAGGTTGGACAGGGCTTGGAGCACCCTGGGATAGTGGAAGGTGTCCCTGCCATGGCAGGGGGTGGAAATGATGAGCTTTAAGGTCCCTTCCAACCCAATGCATTCTATGATTCTATGAAATATATCTGTATGGAAGCCATGAGAGAATCTTGGCAATTATTTATTTCAATTTGGATTTGCCAAGAGCATTACAATGTGCATTTTCTGTAGTCAACTGAATGTTAATTGCTTTATAGAGTGCTGTTCAGCAAACGAGATGTTCATGATGTTGTGATAAAGGGAGTGGTTCCTGTGCTTGAGAAAACACAGGAGTGCTACAGAAGAACTGGAAGATAATGTGAAGTTAAGATCATGCAAATGTGGGGAGAAAAAGAACTTTTCAGTGTTAAAATGACCTGGTTTGAGATGGGCTTCAAGCTGGAGTGTAACAGATAATGATTTTCTGTTCTGAAGGACACTAAGTATTAACTCTGCTATTTTTGGAGGTTGCTTAACAGTGTTTGTAAAGGTGTTCAGGATGATGAAAGAGAGGGAGAAAAAAATCTTTTGTTGATTGTAGTTCAACTCAGTGTGGGAATAGCATAAACTGCGCACATGACTGCCATGGGTAATTGTTTTAGCAGATAAGAAGTTTGTGGAGGTGCTACAGTGAGATGTGTAGCAGTTTTAATCTTACATTCTAAGAACAAGAATCTAAAAAACCTGCCTGTCTGCAATATATGCAATTATAATTGCTCCACCCTAGCACAGAGAAATTCTTCCTTCAAGCCTTTTTAAAAATAATTCTTTGAACTTCTTCCATTTAATTTTTTTAAAAGCATCTCATCGAATTCTAAGGGAATTATTTTGCTTCAAATATTTATAAGTGGTAAGAAAAGCCCCAGGCCAATGTTATTGGTCGTGGGACTTGGAACCTAATTTCAAAACCGTGGTTTGCATATGAAGAAAGTGATGAATAATGTAAAAATTATCTGTGGATAATTAGTGGAAAAGCTTCCAGAGCTGAAGTGGCACAACTTAGTGCAGGTCTGTGTTTACCTATTTTACCTCTGCATTTATCTGTACTGTAACACAAGGAGTTTGGGCATGGTCCAGCTGTGTCTGTCAGCTGGAAATGTGTGACCAGGAGATGGCAGTAGTCAATTTTCTTTGAGAGGAGCAAAAAGAAAAAAAAAAAAAAGATGATTTATATACCAGGATAATTGAAATCTCATTTGAAGTATACATATTTAATAAGCCAATAAAAATCTCTAGGATTAGCAAATGGAAACAACTGTCTGTCACTTTTAACCAGGATGTCTTCTCTGTCTAAGCTTTACCACAGAGACCTTAATCAGGCCAAAAGTTGAGGGTAAAAATTAATAAGAAGCATTTGAAAGAAAAAGGAAAGACTGCAACATGATAAGTGTACGTGGGTTTAAGTAAATACAACATTTTAAAATTAAGCACATCTGTTCCTGTAAGTTCAAAGCACCTTGTTTATAAAAACTTCATGTCAGATGGTTGCCTTCCCTGGGATAGCAAGGGACAAGGAATGCTTGCCTGGAAATGCAGAGGCATTCTGGAGGCAGGACCATTTTGGTAGTTTTTCAGGGTTTAAAGGGTAAGTGGTTGGATTGGTATTAGACTTTAGGAAATCCAAAGCCCTGAGATAAAGTGTGAATTCATAATGTTGAGAGAAAATTGTTTTGGACTTCATGTTGGATGTAAAAAAACCCTCATTTTTATTTAATTGATAAGTACATTACAAGATTTGATTCATCTTTTGGTGGCCATAAACATATATACACATTAGAGCTTTCTTTTGTTGTTTAAAAATTTCTGTGGTCTGCAGTGAACATGTGTTTTTACTGAAAGAAAGTTGATTGATGGCTTCTAATGAAAGTTGAAGTTCAGGACTGTTACAATATCATGCCTGAAAGGGTAAAATCTCCTGAAAAGTTACAACTGAAAATCAAGCCTGGATGCATTATTAATTGAAATGTGTGCCTTCTCTAGACATAGTGGAGACAGTGGTTTGAAAACATATAGTTGTAGTACATAATATACATGCATATGTATTTTTGGCTTTATAATACCCTTTAATCTTTGTACTATTCTTTCATATATCTTCATGAATTTAATAGGATAGTAATTGTTGTGGTTGGTGAATGCTCGTATTTCCAGAATTTAAGCATTTTCAGGCTTACATTAAAGGGATTCAGAATTTTTAAATTAAAATGAAAGAACAGGTGGCAATGCTTGAGTACAGAGCGTTTTTCAACTTTAATATGAGCAGTTCAGAGGTAGATATATCTTCACTTAATTATTTTCCTACAGCATAGATTCTCAAAATGCAACCTAGAGAGCACAACTTGATGATAGTAATTCCTTTTTATCTCCAGCTCGTGAATTTTATTCAGGCAGTGTAAATACATGGAAAAGGAATATTGGGACATGAAGCAATTGGCTTTGTTTCCACAGAGAGATTGCACAACTGCTTGTGGGAGGAGATGATCTGTGCAATAAATGAATAAGATGACAAGAAGGCCTTAAAACAATCTGTATAAAAACAAGAATTCCATAGTTGTTCAGTATTGAAAATGGGCTGCTTCTGTGCTAACACTGACATTAGGCTGCATTGAAAGCTGTAAAATATGGCTATAACAAAATACTTCTTTGTCTTTCTTCTTTAGCCAGGAATTGCTCTGAGTTAGGTTTTGGGTTATTTTTTCTTAAAACTATTGTGGCATGAGGCAAATCTGTAACAGATGCTTGAAGGAAGGAAGAAGATTAGGATAAGGCTAAAGGTCTTTCTTTTTTTCTTGGAACTGTTTTGGTCAAACTCAATGACTGTTCTACTGAAAGCTTACTTTTCCCTTAATATCCTGCTGTTCCTTTTTTTTTTTGGCCTGAATTTCACTGAAGGCTTTTGCTAAAGACTGTCCACACCACCCTGGATATAGCAGCCAGTGAAGCAAGCCAAAGCTCTTCTTCCACACTGCAGGGAGAACCACCACAACCTGAGAGGCTGAAATAGTCTGTGTAGCCTGTAATGCTCCTTGAATTTGCCTAATTTCTGAGGGAAGATCTTGGAAATTGGAGCAATGAAATCACTTAGCTGTAGTTAAGGCATTTTTCAGGCAAGTTTTTCATGTAAGTTTTTTTCAGTGCTTCTTCAGAATTCTTGTCACAGACTCACAGAGTGGTGTGGGTTGTAAAGGACCTCAAAGATTATTTAGTTTCACCCCATCCACGGGAAGGGACACTTCCACTAGACCAGGTTGCTCCAAGCCCTGTCCAGCCTGGCCTTGAACTCTTCCAGGGATGTTTCTGATGTGTTTTTCCTCTGGTTTTCCTATCTAGTTACCTCTCTGTGCTATCAGGTGGCTCACTGACATCACTCAGTTAATGTATTTTACATTTGGGCAAGTCAGGAAATGCAAGGCTGCATTTCCCACAGAAGTTCTGTCTTTTCTGTAAGTAGTCATTAGGTTTTAGGTGCTCCAAGTGGTTTAGAATGTCAGTTCTCAAGGAGGTTTTGTTTATTCTGCACATGTCCACAGGAGTTACACAACAGCCCATGCAATAGAAAACATGCATGTTAGTAATAAGTGTGCATTTTGAATAATATCCCACATAAAATCCTCTGTAGCCACACTTCAGAGTTTCTACTGTGAATTCCTGTAAGTAAATATTTAGCTGTGTTCCAGTACGTTTGGAACAGGAGCTTTTCATTTCTTGGCTTTTGTAAATATTATTTATCTGTTAACAAATGTCATTTATATCTGTGGCAGCTTCTTTCCCCACAGGGTTACTTCAGTTATTTTTCAGACAAAATGTTAAACCAGAAGTTGGACTTTTCATAGCTTAAGGCAAAGTCTTGTGTGAATGTCTCAGTGTGGATGATGATGTCCTGCTGTGGGTGTGTTCTGCTGCTTCAGGTTTGAGTCACGAGGAACCAAACACCAGGAGCTGCTGTGGGTTTCATGGGACTGTGCACATCTTTGTACCCATTTCCTGGGAAATGGTCTCATACACCTGTCATTTCTTCCCCTCGTTTATTTATCGTAAAGCTGTGAAAAGCAGAACTGCAAGCAGGTGAAGCACAACTCTGGTTGGTTTTTTAGACTCCTAGAATGTAATTTGATTTTTTGAGGCGCCTAAACGAATCGAAAAACGAGTGGTCAGATGGAGAAATTAAAAAAACCAATACAACACAGTTTATACTTGAAGAAAACTGTACCAAGCAGTGTCATATTGCCTTGCAGTCTGAGGGTTTCCTGCTGAGTGCTGGGCTCAGGGAGAAGGGATTCTCCTCTGGGGGCCAGTTCCACACCATGGAATCCTTTCCCTACAGGTCACTTGGCAATTTCCTTCAACTTCTAAGAAGCTGAGAGTTCATTCTTCTCTTCCTGCAACCCTCCATAAGTGTCCCAGCTCTCTGTGCTGCTGTGGCATTGCTGTGACCTTGTGCTGAGGCTTTTGCCACGTGCAAAGGCAGAAAACTTCCCTTTTCAGCCTCCCCTTGGTGCCCGTGCTGATGGTGCTTTACAGCCATCCTGAAACCTGCACAGCTCACTGCATCCTCCCTCATCCAGCCCTCAGGAGAATCCACTGCTGGCTGTGGCTTTGGGTGGTCTCTGCATGGAACCATTTTGCACACAGTAAAAAGAATAAAGCCTCCCTTTTGAGAAGATCTTTGTGTTTAAATACGTTTATTTTGCTGAATTTCAGGGTGTGTTCCTGTATCAAGCCCCTCCTCTGGTCTGAACACAGCAGCAGGGATTTTCAGTGAAATTCTAGCACCAGATGGGGTTTTTTTTGTGCAGAAAGGGAAAGAAAAACTTCTTCAAAGTGACGTGATCACTACTGAAAGCATTACTTCCTATGGAGACTGTCAAATATTTAGATTTTTTTTTGCTTGTGTTTATTCAGATTTTCTGGGAATCAAAAGTAAACATTTGAAAATCTCATCCCTCTTCAAGCCCAGATTTTAAAGGATTCCAGGTGATCTAATCCAGTGACCTGTGGCATCCCTCTAAGTGTGTTTTATAGATCACAAGTTAAACTTCAGGGCAATGCCAAAATTAAGCCTGATATTTCAGTCATATGTGGGGGCTGTAATGTGAAAATACTGAGGGACCAGTCCCTTTTTCATGCAGATAAATTGAAAACCTGGGACACTGCTGCCCAAAGCACCCAATGTACATTTGGAGTTTGTCCTTTTTCATTGAATCATGGAATCACAGACAGGTCTGGGTTGGAAAGGACCTTAAAGCCCATCCAGTGCCACCCCAGCCATGGCAGGGACACCTTCCACCATCCCAGATTGCTCCAAGCCTTGTCCAACCTGGCCTGGGACACTTCCAGGGATGGGGCAGCCACAGCTGCTCTGGGCAACCTGTGCCAGGGCCTCAGCACCCATATAATTAAAGAGTTAAATCCTCATATCTAACTTAAATCTACCCTCCTTCAGCTTAAGGCCTTTTCCTATCATTTTATATACTTTTTACCTCAAAATATCATGTTGTGCCTAGTCCAGGTGCCTGCTGAGCTGGCTACATCACATCACCCAGACAGCAGAAGGTTCAGAGGATCTTCTGCTCTGAAGTATATCATAAAAATATAAAGGATTTTACATCCAAATTATTTGGAATTTATTTTTAAAAAAATTAGTCATAATTGCATTTACTTTTCAAACACCTGTGATGACCTTGGAACCAAAGCAGTGCAGTTCTAGTAATGCAATTCTCTGTATTTTCTCTTTTTCCCACCCACCCCTTTTTTGCTAATTAGCATGGGGTTTTTTACAGTAGTTTAATTGTTTGGGGGTTTTTGATAATTTTGTTTCATTTCAGGGGTTTTGGTAGCTTGTGTCTGTAGTGGCCAGGCATATCCTAGGCAGAATTCTCCTTAAAGAAAGGCTACCTCTTGCTGCTGTACATCCACTCTTAGGAGTTGGAATGTACTAGCTGAGAGCTCCAAACTGCAATTTCCACTTTGGCAGCCTACCTTTGATCTCTCACCAGTTCCAGTTTTAGTTGTATAAATCCATCTATTGTCAGCCTGTCTGGGGGTCAAGCTCCAATGTGAGGCATTTTCTTTTGTCCAAGACCCTGAGGTGATGGTGAATCAGCTGGAGTTGCTGTGGGTTCCAAACAGGGGATGGTCTTGATAACAACTATTTAATACAAGTCTCTGATCTCCTGGACACTACCACACTCCTCCCCAGTCTGTGGAAATTGTTGTGCCAGGACAGCTTTTCTCACAGCTTGTCTAGGATTCCTAAACATGCTGGGATCTGACTGAAGCAGCTTTGTATTGAGGATTATAATTCGTATGCACTTTTACAAACTTACAGTAATTGCTGTTGCCTTCATTGTAAAGAGCAAAAAATAAACACACACAATAAACCCCTTTAATGGGCACTGATCCCACTGGCACTGATCTTGAGCAACTCTGAATAAAAGCAGATGGTGGCAAGCTGACTAGGCTGACCTGCTTTCCCCTTTCATGCAAACATTGCTTATATAAATGGGGGACACACACAAAAAATTAATGGGCTTGGGCAAGCCACCTAAGGACAGAGACTCCCCATGTACTTAATGCTTACATCAGCCCCAGGGCTGTTTCCAGTTAGTTCTTCTCTGGAGGGAGAAGTTTCTCACAAATTAGTGGTTCCACAGCTCTGAGCCCATGGTTTAACTAAAAAGAACTGATGTGCAACCAGAAAGTAAGCATGGTTAGCTGTTCTGTGGCCTGTGTGTTGTGGTGGGTCGTGGAAGAGGATCAGAACAGTCTCTCCTGAACCTGTTGCTCATTTGTAGACATAAAATTGAATCTGAAGTCCCTTTTGCACATCAGCTGCTGTCATAATGTTGTGAAGAGGCACTGGATTTTTGTGGTCTTGTAGTAGTTTAATTCACATGCCTATTTGTTAGCAGTGATGGTAAAAGAATGTAAATTGTGATTCCTGGTTGTTCTAAAGGATGTGCCTCAGTGTGTCACTGCAGCAAGATGTGATCAGAGGGCTGGAGCACCTCTGCTGTGGAGACAGGCTGGGATTATTCAGCCTGGAGAAGACTCCAAGGACACCTCACTGTGGCCTTCCAGTACCTTAAAGGGGTCATAAAAAGGAGAGAGATGGACTTTTTATACAGGCAAAGAGTGACAGGATATGGGGCAGTGGTTTAAAACTAAAAGGAGTCACGTTTAGATTAGATGTGAAGAAGAAATTTTTTGCTGTGAGGGTAGGAAGGCCCTGGCACAGGTTGCCCAGAGAAGCTGTGGCTGCCCCATCCCTGGCAGTGTTCCAGGCCAGGTTGGATGGGGCTTGGAGCACCCTGGGATAGTGGAAAGTGTCCCTGCCCATGGCAGGGGGTGGAACTGGATGATCTTCAAAGGTCCTTTCCAACCCAGACCTGTCTGTGATTCCATGATTCCAGGAGGAACAGCATTCCCTTTCCAGCAGGGCATTTGGTTCTGTGTCCAAAACTGTTCTGCAGCTTCTCACATAGATTACAGCCTGCAAAGGCAGTTTTCTGAATAAGATATATTTACATTTCTCAGTCCCTATCTGTGTACAGCTTGATGCATCTGTACCAGCTGAGCTGAGTCAGGAAGCGTTCCAGGTCTCAGGCAGACCTGCTGCTGGCTGGGCTAGCTCAGTTGGCACATGCACCACAGCATCTCCTAGGATGACCATCCTTACTTGGATTAACAGTCATTTAACTAGGTCTCTTATCTCCCATTTTTCTTTTCAGTTTTTTTTTTATAAAAGGCAGCAGTATCAGAGCAGGAAGTCTCGATGCTTTTGGGTGCTGGCTACACATTGCCTGGATACTGTTTGGTGACAGGTGAAGACAAGGAGTATTACAAACATAGTTCAACTTGGAGAAACATATATAGCACTGTGATAGGAGAAATGCAGGCTTTATGTCTTCAGCATGTGCTGAGTTTGTTACATTTTTCTGGTTGGTAGGGAAGGCAGATGTTGCCTTTTATAATTCAGTGGCTGGTGCAAGCCTGAGAGCTGCACAACAGAAGGAGCAGCTTCTGCTCTCCCCACTCTGCTGGGTTTGCTGAGCCCTGGGCAGAGGCAGCTGGACTCCCTTCAGCTTTACCTGTTCTTAAATTGCTCTCAAATCAGCCTTTTTAAGCACTACATAAAAGCTGGAAGGAGCCAGCTGTTAGTGTGGGGGGTGGCTGGGTAGGAGAGAAATCCCTGGGACATGAGTGTGTATGAGGTGAGTTCTGAATAACTCACAAATTCTGACTCCCTGCCCCCAGACCTCTTTTACAAAGCAGACTGGGGATTCACAGAAGCTGTCATTCTCAGACAATAAACTTCTTTTTCTTTTTTAATGCTTTGTAAATTTTTGGCACTGCTAGGAGAGGCAAGGCACAGCTGTAAAGTTATGAAGAGAACCAAAGTGGCCAATAAAAATGGGTATTTAGACAATTTGTGTCCACAATCAAATCGTATTTTTAAAATTCTACTGCTTATTAGTTTATGAATGGGCTTGATTTACACTCAGTTTTCATGCTGCTGACCAGTGTTGTTACTAGGTACTGAATTTCTTGTTTTTTACATGCTTTAGGAGTAAACAAACCTTCCACTTCATGCACCAAAGAGAAGCCAGGTTTGTCCAGCTCCACCTTCTCAATACAGTGATACAAAGGCTGCTTGTAATTAAACATAAATATAGGGTTCCCAAACCCACAGGATTAATTTCTTAAGAATAGGAGCCCATGAAGTTTTCAAATAAAGCAACAGCACGGAGTAAATGTTATCTAGGATGTCTTCCAAATGAAGAACACTATGTAAATACTGGTAATGCTCCTCCTTGATAACATGCTGATTTTGAGAAATGCAGGCTGCCAAAGTAGCATTCTTGTTAAAAAATAGGGTAAGGACTGGTGAGTGAAGATTAAAGTTGTCATGCATGACCTGTTGCTCAGTGCTGAGGCTGCACATGGGGCTGTGTTTTGTAACTCTGTGGAATAACATTTCCTAACATAAAGCTGGAGTGAAATCCTCTTCATCTTCCATGCAGCTGATTCTGTAAGTGAAGTGCAACAAATGCTCATCTCTGAAATACCATTTGCAAATGTGCTTTTGGTGACTGCCTTTGCAAAGAGCAGTAGTAAATGATGGAGATGGGTTAAACTTTGTCTGTGGACTACTGTGCTCTGGTTTTTATCATGAGTGCTGTCATTCAGGAGAGAGAAAAAAAAACCCCTACACCTAGAAAAACTTAATTAAAATATAGAACCTTTGTATGTCCTGTTCTGCTATAATCTAAAAATTAGATTTTACTTAATTTTGCTGTTAAAGAAGGAAGAGCTGGTTTTAAGCACTGTTCTAAACAACCTGAGTGAAAGCTGTTGAGTGTGACACAAAATATGGAGCAGGTCTGTGAAATACATTTTTTTTCCCCAAGTGCTTTGGCTGCAGGGAAGTAACTGTTTCTCTTTGTGTACAGCATGACTTTGCCTTCCAGTTAACTCTTTATTTTTTTAATGTCAAATAGGCATGTATTTTTAATACAAATTAATAAATCATCAACCAGATGTGAACAATGAAAATGCATCTCACCTTTTCTAGGTCTGGTAGAATTATGTTTATATTTTGGCTCAAAATTAGCCAGTCAAAGTGGTTTAGACTTAATAGGGTGATCTGTAGCTCTCCATCCTAACTCAGGTTGTTACAGTAAAGTAATAATCAGGGTTGCATATCATGACCTTGTTTTAGGCACTGTGCATATTGCAAAAGTTAGAGCTGTATTTGTTTAAAGACAGTAAAACAGCTGCAGTGTCTGTCCTTGTCAGGCCATTGCATCTTCAGAAGAAGTAGAAAAGCACGGAATTTGTTGCAAATTGCTTAATTTCTGACTTTTTTCTTTTTGTGTGTGTGTGTGTGTGTTTTTATTATCCTGAAACCATAATTACAGATCTTGAGAAAATTGTTTAATGTACTTAACAGCAGCCATTGTGGCCTGTTACGTAAATCAGAGTTATAAATGGGAAATATTTACTAGTTTGAGTTACAGTGTAAATACACGCTCGACTTCTCAGAAGCGCATGTTGCTTATTTCAATAATTGGACCCTCTCCTAGAGACAGCCAGGCAGGACAATCACACAGGGAATGCTTGTTTCTGAAGATGAGGCTTCCTTCCTGATTAAAAAGAGGAAAAAAAATTAAAAAAAAAAAAAGAGAAGAGAAAGGGGGAGCAGTTTCCTGTTGGAATCCTCACTTTGAGGGAGCCTGGGCAGCCGTGCCTCCCCCTGCTCCAGCTGGCCTTTATGTGCAGGCGTTCTCTGACAGACCATGTCCAAAACCCTTTTTATAACAGCAATTGGGGTTTGCCTGTGCAGGCAGACCTGGGGTTTAAAGAGGTTTCTGCTCTTCTCTCATCTGCTTTTAATGCAGGACTACGACTGCCAGTATCTCTGAGGTTTTAAGGCTTGATAAATAAAGGCTGTTCTGTTCCTAAGGTTCGTAATTTTCTAGTAACGACCTAACAGAGACTCAACCCAAAATTTCAGCTGCACGTAGAAAATGTGGTCTGACCTCGATATATATGATGTGAAAAATGAATAATAGCAGCACTGCAGGCAAAGTCTTCTCTTGCTATGATGTGACAGCCCAGCCCTGAAGCAGAGGTTTCAAGAATTTGGCTGTGCTTTTGGAAATGGGCCCTGTGGTTCTGCTGAGGAGATGTTGCAGCTCAGAGAGAGAACAGCACACAATGGCTTTGTTGGCTCTGTGCTTATGGCAGGACACTGAAGTAAAACCTGGTTTTTCTACCTACAGTACGTGGTGGTTTGGTTTGAATGCAGCCAAGGCTGTGTTTTGGCCTTTTTTTGAAGTGAAGCCGTGCTCAAAGGCTGGAGAACCACAGCAGCTGAAGGTTAGAACCACTTAAGAGGATGATTAGGGCCTGACTCTCTGATTCCTTAATTCAGAGAGGGTTTATTTCACTTTCTTAAAGGACAAACTCTCTCTGCCATTCCAGAGTCAGCCTGTTCAATGAGAACCATACATTCAGAGGGGGTTTAGATTAGGTATTAGAAAAAAATCTTCACTCTGAGGATGCTGAGGCCCTGGCACAGGTTGCTCAGAGAAACTGTGGATGCCCCATCCCTGGAAATGTCCAAGGCCAGGTTGGATGGGGCTTGGAGCAACCTGGGACAGTGGAAGATGTCCCAGCCCATGGCAGGAGGTTGAAACAAGATGTTTTTTCAGGTCCTTTCTACCCCAAACCATTGTGTGATTCCATGATGTGAGGAGGTGTGCTAAAGCTGACAGGAACCACTGATCTCACAAGGTCTCCAGGACATCTCCATCTCCAGGTCCTTGCTTGGATTTCCAGGTGGTGCCATCCAAGCTCTCACACTCGTGTGGAGCTCCACAGTGCAGGGCCTGCCACAGGGAATAGTCTGAAGTGTATGAAAAGAAAGTTCAGATGTTTTCAGTCTGAGAGTGAAATTGCAGAAGGCCCTTAGAGGTCTGAGTTATTGTGCAATCTCTGTAAGTAATTTGTAATCAAAATACCTTTGCACATGTCACTTTCATATTTCCTGTAATAAAACAGCAAGAGCAATTAAGATTTTGGACCATAATATTCTACAAGCTTCTAAAAATGAGTGGGCTGGGGATTTTTTAAGTTACAGCTGAAATAGACAGTTTTTAAATTTTTGATTGCTTCAAAAAAGGTTTGGTAATAGCTATTTTAATAGATTTTTTTAACCACTGCCTGACAAAACTCTTGTGTGGCAACATAACTGATCTGAAGTTTGCCTAAAAAAACCCCAAAACTAAGTTAGAAACCAGAAAAACTCTTCACAAAATTGGAGGACATCTGTACTCTGGTAACTCAACATGTGACCTATTGGGCTTTATGCATTTCTAATCAAAAAGAATCAGTAAATATATTGCCATATGCATGCAAATATGTCTAATAACGCTCTGTGTATCTGTAATGTTGTTCTGCCACGGTTCAGAAAGTTGTCTGTGGTCTTGGCATTCCTCAGGAAACATTAGATTAATATAGCTGCCTTTGTCATAGATTTTTTTCTTGTTTAAGTAGGTGTGTGAAGGCTGGTGCTACATAAATGAATTACACGGAAGACTTTGGAGGAAGAAGGGGCTTGTAAACGAGACTGAAATTAATGAATATGAGAATTAGAAATCAAAACTTTATGTTTAGTCTGAGGAGAAACAATTCCTTAAACCGTAACCACATGGCTGTTTCTTGTTTGCATCAACTCTGGTTGACTGTTATTGTCTTCTGTTAATTCTCTGGGGCAGTGGCCTGACTTTGTTGAATGAGCCAATTGTTTTCCTTTGTGTTGCCCATGAAGTGAGTCCCCATCTGGTTTGTATCAGACTGTTTTCACAGCCAACAACTGCTGCCTTTTCTATATCCTGACACTTAAGGGCCCCATGCTATCAAAGCATTGCTGTGATAGCCTGTCTGGCTGGGCCCATACAGCTGTGCCTTGCAGCTTGAAGCCATTACCCAAGTAATGGTAACTTAGAACTTGAACTGGCTCTTATTCCCATTGGTGTCGTGTGTACAGTGAACAGAATACATTTTTGTTGAACTCTGTGTTCCACAAAAAAAAAAAATAAAATAAAAAATTCTCTCGTTTGAGTTTATGTGATCGGTTCCTTTTTATTTTCCAGCTTCCTGTATCTACAGGCAGTTTTGTGTTCTTCTAAAATTAATGAATACAAGACAAGCAGTATTTAGTTAAGGTGCTGTTGTTATTACTTTTATGGTACATTAAACCCCAATAAGTGAAAATTAAACAAGCAAATGATTCTTAATGAGGATTTTTCTTATCAGATTTCGAATAGGTTTCCAGGAAACTTTCCGTGTGTGATAAATATAGGTTGTGTGAATAAAGCAACACCTTGGATACTCCACTGCTCCCTTTCCAAGTAGCTCTCTAAAAATACAGAGCAATGCACAGTGAGTCTGTATTAACTCATTTTCTTCTCATCTGGAGGAATAGGGAATGATTGGAGAACTCTGTAATAGCAGAATTAAAACTACATTGCAGTTTGCATTGCAGAATTAGTGAGAGAGGCCCCAGGATTGATCCAGACCCTTTCCCAGCTTCCAGCATTGAAGGAAACAGTCCTGTTGCAGAGATTTTGCAACATATGTCTTCTCTGCCTCCAAGATTTTAAAAAAAACCCCAATATTGCATCAAATAACAGTGACACTTAAATGTTGTGTGTAAAGAAAGATGATCTTTAAGCATTTGTTCTCTCCTGCTCCTGTGTAAGCAACATAATGCTCAGTGACAGAGTAATGACAAGGGAAAACATATTCCCCAACTTGGAGATGTATTGAATTTTAAGTGTATTCCAGGCTCAATTCTTCCCTCATACTTAAGAAGCAGAAAGAAAGAAACTAATGGATAATGTTTCTTAAAATTCTGGTCTTATTGTAGCATATGCAAGAGACTGCCAGAAAACAGATTGCTTTATCTGATACTTGCAGAGAAAATGTTCCTGAGCTTGGGAGTGTATTGTGTGTATAATGTGACTGAATTTGCTTCAGGTAACATACTGAGGAGCCATTAAATTCCATGAGGCACACGAGATAAGACTTCCTTTGCCATTGTGCTTTTCATGCTGGCACACACGGGGTGTCATCGTGTCAGATCAGGATTGTGCTAAATAATTGAGCCTGTGTCATTGTCAGGTGTGTGGAGGGTTTGCAAAAGTCGCTTTCCTGAGGAGCTTTGTGCAACTGCTGTTCCTATGAACAGCTCCTGAATTCAGGTGTCTGTGCCCTTCACCTTAGAGGACTTTTCCAGCCTGAATGGTTGGGTAATTCCAAGTGGTGTCCACCATCAGGCAGAGCCACCCTCTGCTCCCACACATGCAGACTGCATTGTCATTTATGCTCCTTTGCAGAGGAGCATGTATGGAAATACAGTGAGATGGCAGTGAAAAGGAGTGCACATCTCCCTGTATTTTGGCCAGGGATATTTAAACCCAGAGAGCTGATAAATGGTTTTCCCTCAGCTGCCTGCAAGCTCTGTAAATCCTGCTCATGGCCCAAAGCACTGAGGGGAGCTGTGGATGATCTGGGTGCTCACCAGGTTTGGCACTGACAGCTTGAGCTGGGAAGAGTCAAAAGCTGCAGAGTTCCCTGAAGGAACCTGGTGCAGCCAGCATCCCAAATCTCAATTTGTGTGTGTGTGGCTGCAGCCTCAGAGGCAAAGAGAACCTGCCCAAATGAGAACCTGATGGAAAAGGGTCTGATCAAGGCCCTGCTGGACACCAGCTCTGAGTTGTGCAGAGCAGCCCCTGACAGGAGTTGTTGGTTTCTCTGGTGATGCTGGGGAACTGTTCATTGGCAGAGAATCCTTTGGGAGGCTGGTGGGAGCTGCCTGCAGTTCTCCCTGTGTTTTATTCCACTTAGCAGAGATGGAGGAGGTGTGATATTAAAATCAGTGATGTGTCTAGGAGAGAGCTGAGAAGGTGGTGCACTGTGCTTAACATGCAACATAAATGTGGAGCAATACATTTCTCCAGCTCATTTATTCTACTGCTTTAGAGCTGAGATTCACCCAATTTTGCAAAATAATTTTGGTTTCACTCTTTCCCATGCAACAGGCCAAGGTTTTTGTATTTTTTTTTTATTCTTTTTTTTTTATTTTTTCACTAGGAGGAATGCCTGTTTCTATTGCACAAAGTTTAATGATTTTCTACTTTAACAAACTTTAAAATAGCACAAGATAAAATCATATATTTACTCTCAGACCTTTCCAAGTTTCTGGTCCCAGGCATTAGATTGTGAGGGCAGAATTACCTGTCATCACACTGAGTGCTCATTTCAAGAGCAGGTCAAAATAGGGTCTGGACACAGACAGACCCAGAGGAAATGGTCTCAGGTTGCACCAAGAGAGGTTTAGATCAGATATTATGAACAATTTCTGCACTGAAAGGGTGGTCAGACATTGGAACAGGCTGCCCAGGGGAGTGTTGGAATGACCATCCCTGAAAATGTTCAAAAAATGTGTTGGATGTGGCACTTGGGAACATGGTTATGGGGTAAACATGGTGATGGTGGGCTAGTGGTTGGACTTGATTTTAGAAGTGTTTTCTAACCTAAATGATTTTATGCTTCTATAACAGTGAGCTCCCAGTTCTTCCAGTAAGGACATTTAATGTTTTCCTTGTTTGAACATGTGCTTACTTAGTCAATCCTCTTTCTGAGCTAACAGAAAAGTTGTTTGCCTCTCTAAGCTTCCTAAAAATGCATATTCCTATACATTTTCCAAAGGTCATTGATACCCACAAATGGTAAGACCTGTAGTGGCCACCATCTGCTGCTAAACCAAAGGCTGGAAAATATGTATTTTTTTCTAAGTTTGTTTGTTCATGTACTAGAAATGTGCATAGAAATATTCTGGAATTTATTAGACTGACATTGGAAAATGCTAACTGTATAGGGCTGGCTTTTGTTCTGTCTTGTTTCGTTTTGTTCCTGGGGAAAATGTTCATCATCTTCTTTTGAAAAGGTGTAATTACAAAAATTTTGGGTAATTGTACTTTAGGTACAAGGATTTTAATATGCCAGATCATGGTAATGGTAGTACAGTAATGGAAGTCTTGGCAAACTCTTTCCATATGGGGAATCCCATGACTTTTTTAGTGAAAATCATCAAAACAAATGGACAGGATCATGTGAATATTTAAGTATTCAGAGTTGAGAAATAAAGCTATTTGCTTGTGGTCATCTAGAAGAACACTTGTTATTTGAAGTTTTCTTTATACTGAGCATACCTTATTTAATTTTTTTTTATTATAAGAATGCATTTAGTGACTCCATTATATGTGAGGAGTGACTTGCAGTGAGAATATTCTGCCCTGCAGCACTGCCCTTCAGGCAGAGAGTTTTCTTTTTTCTCTCTGATACCCATTCCCTACCTTTCACTCAGGTCTGGGGCAGATTGCAGCCGTGGCTGGAGGGGATGAAACCTCCTTGCCCAGGAAATCCTCTTGTCTGGTTGAGGGAGAGCTCATCGAGGTCTCTCACTGAACTTTTTAGTGTAGAAAGTTTCAGTGGGATTCACTGAAACTTGTCCTCTGAGATTCCTAAGGATTTTTTTGGGATATTTGGTATCTGGGGAGCAGGTAGGACTGAATTCTCCAGTTCTGTCCCCCTGCCATGGGCAGGGACAATCTCCACTATCCCACATAGCTCCAAGATCCAACCTGGCCTTGGACACTTCCAAGGATGGAATATCCACAGCCTCACAGGGATACCCCACCTGCATTTTAGCTGTGAACTGGGAAGATGTTAATTTTCAAATCTTAATTAATCCATTGAATCCATGAAACATCCATTGACTTCAATTATTCATGTAAAAATATTTTTAAATTACTTTTCAATAAAAGGAGGCCATGTAACTTCTAAGAATTAAAAATATGCTTTGATTTTTATTTCTTTTCCTTGCCACTCCCCAAGAAGGCTGTGAGTGCTGTTATATCTGGCACTATGCAGATAAGCTGGAGGCAGTATTGCTGCAATTAATATCATTAAGATACGAGGTCTCAGTGGATCCAGTCCTGCTGCACTGACTCTGCATCCTAAGGGAATTCAGCAGAACTTTATCTTAGAATTAAGTGTGAATTCCCACCATTGATCATTCGAGTTCCTTTTTTTTAGCTTCTTTATTTTGTTTCAGATACAGGCATTAAAATATCTTTTGGAGCCCCAAACATGAAAGTGTGAATAACAGAACCAAATATATTATAGAAATATGCTTTTGAAATTACCTTCCTGTCCACTTGCTGGTTAGATTTTGCATACAATTAGGAAAAAAAAATAAATTGGTATGTAGGTGATATTTAGTTTTACTGAATAAGTAAAATATTAATTACACCATTAGATCTGTAGATTTTTAATTATCACTTGTCAGATTCTCCTGATTCCACCAGCTGTTTACCTAGGTTATCTCTTGTGGATTTAGGGATTACTCCTCCCCCTGGCCCTTGCACAAGATACACATTTTCCTGGTGGTTTTTCAAAGACTCTGGACTAGCAAGGAACCAACTTCTTCTTTTTTTATTTTGAAATAAAAGCTGCAGATTCAGTATTTGCCACAGAGCTTCATCTGAGTTTTCCTCAAGAAAATGGTTGCAGCCTGGAGAGCAGTGCTTGAATGTTAAAGTACTTTTTCTGAGCCAATTGCACATCCAAAAATCACAGCCATCTGTGTGGTAAAATCAAATTAATTAATTTTCAATATTTCTTCTTAGTATTAATAATTATTTTAGTTATTTGGAAAGATCATTACGTGTGTTTTGGAAGGGATTTGATGGGAAACAGGAGCAAGAGATGTGGCCAGGGAACAAAGTTAAGTAGTTAATGTTGTTAAGCAGTGAGAGGTTCTACAGAGCAAAGGATGCCAGATCTAAAGGAGCAGAGTAGATTTTAGGAACCAAAAGGAAATTTATTTAGTGAACTCTGAAATCTCATTTCTAGATGTTTTTGGAGCTGCTTTCTGTCTGCCCTCCTCTACCAGTCTCTGTCTTAGGGTTTTGAAATATCTGGTTCTAGTTTATTTAATATTTCTAGTTTTTGTTCTGTTTAGTGTTGCTGTTGGTGGGAATATAGAGTCTTTTGGAAAACCACTGAACCTTGAACTCTGATTTGAGAGGAGGAAAAAACCATTTTCAAATATTCTGCTTTGAAATATTTGTTAGCTGCTGAGCCTGGTCCCACCCTCCTGTACTGGCTGGGGATCTGCATTTATTTTCTTTTTGGAAATATTTATAGCTGGGCTATACATTGGGGGTTACACAAACAAACAGCAAAAGCACACAGTGTGTGTATACACGTGTTTATTTTCTGTGTGCTTGTGTGCAGGCCTTTTGTAAGTACATGACACCAAGGGGAAGGTGGAATTTGCCAAGTTTAGGTCAGAACTTGAACTGAACTCATACTATATAGTTTTCTGTCTCCACTGGTGTCTGTGGCCCACTTATGGAAGTTTATGAGTTGGCTGCAGCCTTTGAGAATGAAACTGTGTTTTTTCAGCTCCAGCAGTAGACTCGTGCTTTTAAATCCAGACATTTTTGGCTCAAGTCCTCCAGATGTCTGTCCATTTCTGTAAAACAGCTCAAGGGTTTTAATTGTAAATGTAGCCCTTTCATGTAACTCAGCCCTAGAAATTTGGCCTTGTTTTGCCTGAAGTCTTTTCTGTTTTTCATGGGACAGCTAAGTTGGGGAAGTCTGGCTTGGAGTTAAAAAGAGAACTGCAGGCATTTGCAGGACATCTTGTTTTCTGTGTTTCTGTCCCAGTGGAAGGCAGAGCTCTCACCCACAGCCAGGTAAATGTTTGGCAAAGCATTCACACAACAACAAGAGAGCCCCTGCCCTAAAAAGCACATTTCTGGCAGAGCTGAGAAAGGTCAGCTTCTCCACAATAACCTAAACAAGCCCATGGATTCAAGGAAACAAGAGCAAGAAAAGCTTTGGAGGAGGGACTCTCATTTCTAATAAATGGAGAATAATTTGCCCAAAAATTTGGATTATTTGAGAACCTGTTGATGGTCCTGCTTATTCCTGAAAATATTATATTCATTTAGTTCTATAACCTACTCACTTTCAGCTTTATAAGCCATTGAATTCCAGAAATATGAAATAGCCAGTATGCACAATACAGCTAAACACAATTCTGAACTGGAAATGCTAAATATTGTTATAATTAGTGACATGACTGACATTGCAGTGTAATTTCTCTTTTCACTGCAGCCTTTAGAATTACTTACATCAAAATATGGATGTTTTTTATCAGTATGTTTTAGCCAGCAAGCCAGGAATAATTTCAGTTTTGCCAAAAATGCCACTTTTTGCTCTGCCTGGTAACTCACCTGTACAGCCACATAAGAAAGTGAGTGAATTTCAATGTGGTACCACACACACCCATGGAGATATGGACAGGACATATATTGGTACAAATATGTACCTCACAGGTTTGCTTACATGTGAAAGGAGCAGATGGGAGAGGCTGAGAGAGGAGAAAAGAGAGGAGCAGGTAAGAGAGGAGAATTGAGGTGCAGGTAAGAGAGACTGACAGGCTGAGAGCTGGGGATGTCCAGCCTGGAGAAGAGTCCAGGGAAACCTTAAAGGACCTGCCAGTGTCTAAAGGGGCTCCAAGAGAGACTTTGGAAAATGACTTGGAGTGACAGGACAAAGGGGAATGGCTTCAAACTGACAGGGGGCAGGGTTAGGTGAGGTCTTAATAAAAAATCCTTCCTGTGAGGGTGGGGAGGCCCTGGCACAGAGAAGCTGTGGCTGCCCCATCCCTGGAAGGGTTCCAGGCCAGGCTGGACAGAGCCTGGAGCAACCTGGGATAGTGGAAGGTGTCCCTGCCATGGCAGAGGTTGGGAACTGGATGGTCTTGAATGTCCCTTCCAACCCAAACCATTCTGTGACTCTCTAAAATGACAGTGATTCTGTTCCCTTGGAGGCTGTAGACATTTGTTCTACTTTGCTTCAGCCATTAGTGTAAAGAATTTCTGACAACTCTGTTTCCCTTCTAATGGTCTCTGTAACTATATGCCAGATGTAAATCTTTTTATGTAGGGAAAAAGCAAAATGGGGGGATGACAGAAAAAAAAAGGCCCCTTCAATGAAGATTTGAAGATGCTGAGTTGGATCTGCAGGTGTTGTGCTATCCCAGTGCTCAGAGCACTTGAGCTAATGCCATCTGGAGGAAGTTATTTGTTGGGACAGGACAGTGTTTGAAACTTTGAAGTCAGGAATAAACAAAGCAAAGCAGCTGGAATCTGGCAGAAGAAGAAACAAGCCATTCCTATCAGCCCCTGCTATTAAAGGAATGAGAGCACAGCACTGGAGTTGTTTTTACAGTCTTGGAAGTTTATTCTTGCTCTTGAAGAGAGCTGGTTCAGTTGGGAAATAGAGGGAGGATTGTTTTGAAATGTTAGGAAGCAATATGTAGGTAATTACACTAATTATGGTTCTAGTTTTATACTGAAAAATAACCTGGGTCCTGATCTTTCAAACCCCTCTCTATTTATTGTCTTGATGGGGAGAGATGATTTACAAGAGCATGGACTGACAGGACAAGGGGGAATGGCTTCAAAATGAAAGAGAGATTTTAAATTAGATATTGAAAAAAAATTCTGGACTGTGAGGGTGGTGGGACACTGGCACAGGGTGCCCACAGAAGCTGTGCCTGCCCCATCCCTGGAAGTGTTCCAGCCCAGTTTGGATGGAGATTGGAGCAACCTGGGATAGTGGAAGGTGTCCCTGCCCCTGGCAGGGGTGGGATTGGATGATATTTAAGGTTCCTTCCAACCCAAATCATTCTGTGTTTCCATTTCACTTCCAAGATGTGGCTCCATTTCATCCCCAGATAGATATAAAATAGTTTTATTTAATATATGGACACCCAGTCAGAGGAGTTAAAGCACGTGGTTTTCATTTGGCTTGAAAGTCAGACTTGTTTAGTCTTTTTATTTTGCCAAATAGAAAAATTCAAAAAGAAAGATTTGAAACCTTTTTCTTTGTTCTTACTGTTGCCATATGATGTGAGTAACCAAACCTCCCTTCAGTGTGGTTAATTCCTTTTTCCTTTGGCATACATTCATGACACCCTTTGTATATGGCATATTCTGAGTGTGACGGTACCTCTTAGAGAAAAACTCCCTTCACAGGTCACTGGATGGTTGACACACCATTAATTTTTATGCTTCTGTTAAACAAAGGTCTGGAAATTTAGTACTGTACATGAATTTGTTACAGAGTGCCAAGAACAGGAAAAATCTCTGATCTGAAATGTGACCTTTAACATCAGTGGGTCGCCAAGATGTTTTCAGTCACTGATGAGTTTCTACCAGCCAAGGACTCTCTTACCAAGAGTGTCAGTTTTCACAGTTCATATGAATTTATGCTATTAGATGGTGACAATGAATTTGGAAAACTGGAGGTCACCTAAGGTCACATGCTCCATTTATTGGATTTTAACAAGGGAAATTTTTATAAATACACCTAACTACATGATTACAAAATTGTACTGAGTACTCCCAGAGGCTCTAAAGAAAGGGGGGGAAAGCCATGAAGATTACCTGCCTGCTTGCCCTTTTCATGCTTTGTAATGAAAAAAATTTAATTTCCATTTTTATGGTGTATCAAAAGATTTTAAGCATTGCAGGTTGCATATCTGTGCTGGTGAGGAACTCAGTATTCAAGAGAAAACCATCTTAATATTGGTTATGAGCTGCTCTCTGATGAGGGGAAGACATAAAATGAAATATCACATTATTAAAGAAGGAGCAAACCAGGGGCTATACAAGGATTTAAAGCAGTCTGCCTCTATTTGTGTCTTTATTCCCACACCCCTCCCTGTATGTGTATATAAAGTGTTTTATGCACTGTGCATGCACGAGGTTACACTCAGCAAAAGGTAATAATGATAAAACACATGGGAGAGTAACTTGGTAGTTATATTTTTGGGGCCAATGTAGAGTTTCAGGAATAGCAGCTTTCTATCCTGGGAAGTTACAGTCATGGAGCAGAATCTCCCATTTAGCTGAAATATGATATCCACAGTTTGTTCACAGTTAAAATGCTGAAAATCCACATTCTGTATTTTCTGTGTGAATTTAACAAAGTCAGAGACTTCAGAGACTTTTAAAAAGGGCAGTGTTGACTTTGGGTATTTTTAAGTTAAAGGTACTTTGATAGCTCAGGAACTGGTACATTTTCTGTTGAGCAAGTAGATGGAATTATTCTTTTTATTTTTTCTCTCTTTTAGCATTTTATAACTACTGTAAAATTTGTCCTTAGTGTATCTGTAAAATATATTAGAGTATGTGTTAGGAGGAATGCAGACTAATATGATACTTTCTTTTAGCTCTCCCAGAATCAAAGACTTGAGAAGTTCTGACAGAGCCTTGGGATAAGGGAATATTACTTTCTTTTTTTCTTCAATTTTTTCTTTTTTCCTTTTTTTTTCCCCTTTTTTTTTTTTAACAAACCTGAAAACAGCTGTTGAAACAATGACATCATGGAATATGACATGACTGTGGAAATTATTAAGAAAGTCAGGCTTTGAAAGCATCAAACTAATCTAGTGTTGGAGAGGGGCCTTAGTAGAGGATGATTTGCTAGGTTTCCTTGGGCATTGCACAGTCACATCTTTTCTGTGTCATTTTCATGTCTGACCAAACAAACCCTTTGCTTTTCTTCTTAGCAGCCTCTTTGTGTGACACAAACATGGCTGCAGACTGGAATCCCAAAATCCCAGAATGTTTTTGGGTTGGAAGGGACTTTAAAGCTCATCTCATTCCACCCCCTGCCATGGCCAGGGACACCTTCCACTATCCCAGGGTGCTCCAAGCTCCATCCAACCTGGCCTGGAGCACTCCCAGGGATGGGGCAGTCTCAGCTTCTCTGGGCACCCTGTGCCAGGGCCTCCCCACCCTCACAACCAACACTTTCTTCCCAATATCCCATCTAACTCTGCTCTTTATTAATTTAAATCCATTCCCCCTTGTTCCATCGCTCCATATCCTTGTGGAAAATCCCTCTCCAGCTCTCTCAGAGCCCCCTTAGGTACTGGAAAGCTGCTCTAAGGTCTCCCCAAGCTTTTTCCCTTCCAGGTGATGTTCTGATTCCCTGAGGACACAAAAAATGCTCTTGTGCTCCTGCTGCCTTCCTGAATAGCAAGAGGCTGTGTTGGCACAGGTCACTCCATGTCCTGCCTTTACTGTCTTTGGCCTCACTCGTGTTTGACTTCCCAGGCTGTTGGCTGCTGTTCTAGCAGGAAAAACACTGATGGAATTTTATTTTAGCAGTGGGGTTTTGTTTTAATTAGCCATTCGAAGCATGCTTTGCTGCCAGTCAGATGAATGCAGATGACTGCTTCAGTGACATAGTAGATAATTAACTGGGGTGAAAGAAAGCCTAACTTTTTGGTTTTATTGAGAAAATAGTGTTTTAATTATCTAGTCTATCACAGAGGAAGGGAGAATTGTTAGAGCTTACTGGAATAAGAACAAGCTCCAAGACAGCCTTTGCTGTTGTACATGGACTCAGATATGTTTGTTTTGCTTGTAGCTGCTGCACTTAAATGCCCCCAGGACAACTGAAATCTCAAAATGCTTTCTGTAGTTGAGTGAATGTTGTGCCATTCTCCCAGTGCCATTTCTCCAGAGTTCCTTCATTCTTTGTCTCTCCCTTGATCCATGATTTCCTCTCCCTGCTCCATGAATTGATTCATTTGGTCTCCTTCCTTTGGCTAAATACACTAACCTTTGCCCATGGCTTTTCTATGGATCCCATTCCAATGCTGTGGAAAACACCAGAAACACCAGTATATACATATTAGAAATTATTCTGGGCCTACTGAGGATTTTAGATATATATGTGTGTGTGTGTGTGGTGTATCTGTATGTAAATACAACCCAGTGTTTGTATATATTATATGTATAAAGCTCAGTCCTTTCAGTACCTAAAGGGTGTCCAAAAAATCTGGAAAGGGACTTTTGACAATGGCATGGACTGACAGGACAAAGGGGAATGGCTTGTAATTAAGAGAAAGTAAGGTTAAATTGGAGATTAGGAAGAAATTCTTCCCTTTGAGGCTGGGAAGGCCCTGGCACAGGGTGCCCAGAGAAGCTGGGGCTGCCCCATCTCTTGAGGTGTTCCAGACCAGGCTGGATGGGGCTTGGAGCAGCCTGGGATAGTGGGGTTGGGAATGAGATGGTCAGGAAGTTCCCTTCTAACCCAAACCATTCAGTGATTCTGTGTGCACAGAAATTCATCCCTTGGTCAGCCTGTAAGGAGAGCTCTGATGGCTGAAGCAGCACCCTCTGGAGTGCCTCAGAACTGTGGGCAGCAAGGGTGTCTGGGGACTTGAATTTCCATGGAAAATGGAGATGGCTTCAGCAGAGTTCAGTCATTTGTCACAGACAGCAAATATTGACTTTAGTTTTACTTTTTTCTTTTATTTTTTTTTAGGAGAGGATGCTGCCCCTCGTCTGAATCCACATCTTTCTGCAGCAAGGGTGTCAGTGCAGCTGCCTGCCACCAACACAGATCATGAAACACAGAGTCTGAGCAGTGCACAAGGAGATTCAGATTCTTCAGGGACAGACACATTTTAAAGCTTAGGGATGTTTATGACAATCTCTCTCTGAAAATGTTGTCACTGGTACATTTGCCTGGCTAGTGTGATGGCTGTTCCATCAAAATAAGTCTTCCAGTACTGTTTATTTTCTACTATTTTTCTTATAATTTTGTTATTATTTTAAAAGATTCTGTATGCAAATATATCAATTATTTTTAAGCAAATAAAATGCAGCTTCTTCAGAATCATTGTGAGTTGAATAAAGGGCTTTTAAATATTTATCATATTACATGTGAATGTGAAGGTGATTGGTATTAAAATCCACTGCAAAAGTGTGTTTCACTTATGGCAAACCTCTTGGCTCAATGTCACATCACTTCTGTCAAAATATTGAGCCAAAGGGAAATGCATTTGGAAACAAAGTCTAAAAGAGAAATATGTTTCTAGGTATCATCAGGGTTGTTCATCCTCAGAAGACCACTATGACAATCCAGTAATTCAAAACCATGTGTGAAGGCCTCTAGAGTTTGTATTGTTATTATGAAGAATTTATTTTTTTACACTTAGAAGAATTTCTTAGCATTTCATGTTTGTTTCCTTAAAGATTTTTTCCCATCTTGAAGCATGCAAATGAGATTGTGTGAGTAAGGCTATTTCTTTACACTTCTGATGTAATTTTCTTTTTTTCCTTCTCATGAGACAGAATTAATTCCTGCAATCTCAGCCCTTCAGAATCATGACAATCTCAGCTGGGAGTGCCACAGTAATGGTTAACAGCAAGAGTGTGCTGCCACTCTTCCAGGGACTGCTCCACCTTTGTGTTGCCTCTATCAGGACAAGGTGGTTGATCCAGGAGGAAAGTGGGATCACCAAACAGCACCCAAACAAAATGAAAAACAGGAATTCAGATATGTTCCAGTAGAAAAATTGGGAGATGAGTTCTTTTCTGAGCAAGGCAAACTTTTGCTCTGTTCCTCATCACTTCTGAGAGGCACTTGGTTGTTGCAGATACTCATGACTGTGAACAGTTCCCATTACTTTCATTTTCTGGAGCCTGCACCGATTTCATCTCTCCTTAACAGAGAAATATGAGAAGTTCCTTTTGTCTTTATGTTGATCCCATTGACCACGAGGTTCAGTTAATTTCCTGCAGCATCTGCAAGGGTAAATGGAAAAAGAGAGAGAGCTTCAGCCTTCAAGGTCAGTAATATCCCCAGGATTCAGCTTTCCAGGGTGTCTCTTAAGCACCTTGCAGAGTTGTGCTCTTCTGTGTTGGGACAGACACATAAACAGCAGATTTGTGTGGAGGTAAAAGAGTGTCAGGCTTTGTGGAAAAAAAAAAAAAAAAAACTTTAAAAAGAGAACTTTTAAAATACTTTTTTAAAAAAAGGAAAAGCACAAATGAGAATCACAGAGCCATGGAATAGTTTAGGTTGGGAGGGACATCAAAGACCATCTTGTTCCAGCCATGGGCAGGGACACCTTCCACTATCCCAGGTTGCTCCAAGCCCCATCCAGCCTGGCCTTGGGCACTTCCAGGGATGGGGCAGCCACTGGGCAACCTGTGCCAGGGCCTCACCACCCTCAGAGTCAAGAATTTCTTCCTAAGATCCAGTGTGTGAGGTGGCACCTCTGGTTCCAGCCTGTGATGCCACAAGCCCTGCTCCAGCAGGGAGCTGCTTCTCAGCATTCTGGTGCTGTGAGGAGGATCTACACAGTTCTGTTCATTGCTGCTCTCTGAGGAACTGCACTTCAAATCACACTATTGACCCAATCAATGCTTTGTATAAACAAAAGCTTCTCTGGGGAGGATGGAGATGTTCTTTTACTCTGCAGTAGGTTGCTTTGACGAGTGATTGCACTAAAACAAGTGAGAGGACAAAGAAATGCAGTGGAGAGGGCAAGAACAACTTAAACTTAAAGCTTTCCTGCAAGAGCAGACCTTCCTGAAGCTGTGTTCCAAGGCTCAGTCAGTATCCTGGGTGGTTCAGGGAGCTGATGAAGAATTCAGGTCCCCTTTGTTGCAGTGTAAAGAGCAGTTGAGCTGTTGCTGTGCCCAGGGCTGCAAGGCTGGGTCAGGACTGTGCTTTGCTAAACAAAGTGCAGTAATTGAATTGAGAACATGCAGAGAGCTGACAGATGAGAGATGGGGATGGGATGGGAGGCAGCAGATGGATACACAGGCAAGGAGACTGTTTAGGAAAGGATGAGGCAGCCCAACCAGTGGGAGAGGCCACCAGCTCATAATCCCAGGAAAATTACTGCGTGGGGTTTTATTGTCTGCAATGCTGAACATCTCACATTTTGTTCCAATTATCTTCTCTAGCAATTAATCAAAGGTGTTTTCACTGTCATTGACTGAACTGTGGAGAAATTTTGAGGAAAATATGTCAGGAAATGGCCAGTGAATACCATTTTCAGTCAGTTGTAAAAATTCCCCATAGGGCTGTGTTCTCTCCCAGCTTGTCGTGACTGACTGATCTTTTTGGAAGCTTCTGGGTTCTTGGCACTTGGCTTCAAAGATGTGCTGCTGGTAGGGATTACACCATGGATGGCAGTGGGATCTCCTAATCCTTGATCCCCACTGCAACCTCTGCCATTCCTATTCAAAGAGCATTTTAGAGAGGTGAAAAAAGTGCAAACTCTTGGCTTTTCCTTCCTCCAGGCTTCCCCAAAACAATGTCTCCTGCCACATAAACATGAGGGAACCTCTGTAAATCTGGCACTCCATGCATGGATCATATTACAATTATTTATATTCCTAGGAAAAGCCAGGGGGAGGAGGGAGGGTTGCTTTAGTTTTTATCTGAGTCTCCATTTTGACTTTGAAATGGAAAAAAAAAAACCATAAACGAATCTTCTAGAAATTTATCTATTTCTAACTTTTGGATTCAGTTTTGTATTTCAGGTTCCTGTAAGTAGTTTTCCAGAGTTGGAAATGGTAAGCACATGTTCTGTGAGCACAGCCAAGCCTTGATAAGGAATTTTTCTGTCTGTGTCTCCAAGTTCCATTTTGTTTCTACAGCTTTTACGATTGAAAATGCACATTTCTCATGGGCACTCACGGAACTGAAACAGCGTGATTTGCAAGCTTGCTAAATGGATTTCTTCCAAGCCAGTCATTGGGGTATGTCATCAAAGCTTAACAGCATCAAATAGAATTCCATCCAGGAAAAGTATTAAAAAACCACCTCTATACAGCTCTATTTTTCAGTTAAATCTCAGCAGCAGAGAGGTGAGGGGGTAGGGAGGGTGTTATTGGATTTCAGGATTGTAGTGTGGAATCCAAACCCCTGGCTTTATTTTTTGGTTTGATTGAATTCCTGGTGAAGTTTGCTCATGTCTTACATTTGGAAAGCACTGGAATGAGGCTGTTTGTTCATGGATTGGACTGGCAGCACTAGGAAAGCACGAACCTGAAATGTCAGAAGCTTTTATATTTGCAGAGAATCTTTTTTCTGGCTTTGATAAGGAAAATCTAGCATTTTGGAAGTGAGGTGCTCAAGAATTCATGGCTTTCCCCCCCTTTTCTCCCCTTCCTGAAGATAAAAGAGAGCTGCTGTATGGAGAGGGTGGTAGGACATGAGATTCCTGGCATGGAATGGACATAGTGGACATGAGATCCCAGCTCCCAGGCCAGCACTGGCTCTGGGAGAGGACTCCAGCTGGTGTCACCTTTCCCTGCTCAGTTTACCTGGATTTTTAGTATCAGAAGCAGAAAATTTCATCTTATCTGAATTGTGGGAAATTGGATAAAAGTGAGGTTTTTGTTATTCCTGTTCATAGCTCAGAGATGGAAGTTGTCAAAATTAGCTGCTAAAAACATGAGCTGACCTTCCCAGGTGCTTTATGAATTGCTAGGGGATAACATTTCTGTCCTGATGGAGTAAAGATGTGTGTGCCAACCTCCTCCCAGTGGGTTAAGCACTCAGATGTGTAAAATGACACATGTGCAAAAATTCTGTTGGATTCCAATCTGAAATGCAGCCACAGAAGAGCTGGAACCCTGCAACTGCTTAACAGCTCTCTGTTAACACTTTGCACAAGCACTGGGGGCAGGATTGCATCCTATGGGATTGTTACAACATGGGAAATCCATCCTTCCCATAGGTGTCCCGTGGTGGTTTGTGTGTGGAACTGAAAGCTTCTGTATAAGCATTGAGATATTTGCCTGGTTGGCAGGATTGTTCCTATGGAGATCTCTTTTTTATTCCCCTTTTTCTGCTGCACTCCTGATTTAGATGCATGTCTTTCATAAGTTACCTCAAAATATTCATTCTTTTGATTGTGTGTGGATGCCTCCCCCAACCCTCCAGGACTTGGATGGGATTTTGCTTCTTTGCTCTTGTGAATGTGGCCAGATCCCTTATCCAAATCTCCATGTTGTGGCATCCTTCAGCCAGGTCAGGGAACTGCAACAAAAGGTTATTTCAGAAATCCCAAATAAAATTATGGAAATCTCAGTATGGTGATGTGGCCAACTGAGCAGAGGCCAGAATAAGGCCTGGGCTTTGTTCCTGTGATGTCAATAACACAAATCCAGTCCTGTATCCGTGTCTGCAGCTTTTGTTGTATTTTGGGTAGAAGGGGAGGCCTGGTTTTGTCTTTAGTCTCATCCTCTGCCTTGAGAGGTAAGTGCAGAAAGGGGATTCTTATAGCTCAGGGGTTATTTTGTTCTTTATGCAGTACTTCATATTTAGGTTAAAATAGAGAAAGGAGAGAAAATTGATCATGGGGGAGATCATTCTCCAATATTTCCAGTGCAAGAAAGGGCCTTTTTGGGAAGAGGTGCTTTTTCACCCCCTCTGTAGAGTTTATTTGGGGCAGAGAATCACTGTCCTGGTCAGGTTTCATCCCAAAGGCCCCAGGCTCCCAAGCTGGCAGATCCTGCACCAAAGTTGTAGAGGACCTTGAAGGGGGATGTGAAGCCCCTGAAATTTCTTGAACAAAAAGGCAGTGGGGCTCTTGCCCCTGGAATGGCTGTTGCAGGTCTAGGGCAGCTCCTAAAAAAACAATTGGGAAGACGAGATAAAAATCACTCATATGAAGAGCTGAGCAGGTGCTGAGCAAAGAACTTTACTAAAACCCAAAAACCTAAAACCACGTGGGAAGCAGCAATCCTGCCACTGCTGATGAGCTGGAAGCTCCCAGGAGGGAGGTTTGGGAGGGAGGCAGTGAACTCCCAGCAGTGCCAGTCTTCATCCTGCTTACTCTGGGCAGACAAGGACTCTTCAGACCTTGGACTCTTCAGACCACTCTCTCAGCTCTGTTCTCTCCTGGCAGGGGTGCCCAGCCTTGCAAATTAAGGTTGCTAAAACTTCCTATTGCCTTGACCTGGCGCAGGCAGGGATGCAGTGGGGTCATTCCCTGCTCTTCTGGAGGTCTCAGCACTCCAATTTGTTACTGTCAGATGGAAAAGTTTCCCCTGCTCGGTGCCTGTTCCTTAATACAGGTGCAGTTGTACTTCCCTGCAGCCTGTTATCACCCAGAGAGCCGAGTGTTTGATCACCATGGAAAAACCTTGCTGCTGAAATGAGGACTTAGAGCTTATTTTTAATGGGTTCTGGGAGCTGCTTCTTGCAGTGACAGAGGATTTGGCTGGGTGAGTGTCATCCTGTCTTCTTTCTTTCTTTCTTTTTTTTTTTTTTTGGTACCTCCTTCTATTTCTCCTGCCAGTCTGGGAAATGGTGCTGCTCCTGTTTGACATGCCCTTGGTGGAGGGCATTCAGCATCCTGCATCTGTCACACAAACACCATCTTCCCTCTCTCCTTCCCTGCTGAGCTCCCTTAATCAGCACCTATGGCAGAGCAGCAGGCACCGAGCCACGGATCAAACACTCGCTGTGAAACCCAACAACTGCTTCAAGAGCTCTTAGGGCTGCTAATGCTGAGTGTTTAAAGCAGCTTTGCAGGCAGCACCGTGCCAGGTGCTGGAGACTCAGGGGTTCCTCTGGCCCTTAAGCTCTGCAGCTCAAGGCTGAGGGGGATTTCCTGTGCTGGGGCTGCTGAGCTGTTGCCTCTTTGAGCAGCTGATTTTGTTTTGAGTCACAGAATTCAAAGGGACCTTAAAGACCATCCAGTTCCAATCTAGGGACACATTCCTCTAGCCCAGGTTGCTGCAAGCCCCATCCAGCCTGGCCTTTTGCTTTGTTTTGTTTCCCTGGATCAATTAACTGAACTCATCTTTGCTGTAAGTGCTTTCTTTCTAAAAGCAGTCTCATTCTTGCCTCCTCTAACTGTGGCAAGGATGTTTTTCAGGGTGTGAAATGCCAATGGTTTTGTTTAGGTTTTTTATTATAGACCATAGTGGCTGATTTCTGCAAGTCCTGCTGAATCCAGGAGGGTCCAAAGGGCTGAGATGGGGACCACACCAAAAAGAAGCATTCTTATGGGGAAAAAAGAGCAGGAGTGTGAGTCAGAGGGTGACAGATTCCACTTTCATGCTTGGAGCAAAAGTTTTGCATCTTCTCCTTGTGTGTGACAGGTAAAGGTCTTTGAGGGAGTAACTCCTTGTTTTTCTCTGCACAGGGCCAGTAAATAACAGCAAAGAACTGTTCATCCCTGCCTACCCTGAACTACTTGTGTTCTTATCTTAATTGCTTCATTCTCACAACCCACACTCAATCTTCTCAGAAAATCAGAGCCTTGAACTTCATTCCAGGATCTTGAGGAAATCTCACATCTCCCTGCCACTTCCCAGCCTCTCTCATCTACGAGAACAAACCCCATCTCTCCCCGCTTGATGTACTCCGAATTTCCTCAGGGATTATCTAAACAGAGCCCACGTGATCCATCTCCCTCAACCCCTTTACAAATGGGAAGGCATAAATCACAGGGCCCTACAAATAAACACAACTGGCAAGATGTTATTTTCCCCTGTCTGAAGTACCAGCAGTTCTTTCATCTGCCGCCTCCTGGAAACGTGTCTGTTCAGAGAAAGTACAACCCTTCCCATGTACACACAGTGTTTTTCTGCCACTTCTCCTCACAAGCTGTAATGGGAACCCTGCACCAGAAACACTCAAAGAAATGCAGCCAAGTGAATACCTCTTACTGTTTTCGTTTCTCTTCAGCTTGGCTCTGAAAGCTGAAAGCATTCCTGTTTGTGAGGAAAGGAATGGTTGGCTAAGAAAGGGAAAATCCTGACCGTGAAATCCTGCTGCAGCTTAATTTTCAGACTTGTGACTTTTCATGTTCCAGTTGGGGGGTGTTGGGCATCATTAATTCTGAAAATATTCTTTGTAAGCTGAAGAAAGGCTAAGTTCTTGCCGTAACAAAAATAACTCGGAGCCGAACACTTAAAAACGCTACAAAAACTGGAGATGTTTTTACAGTTAAGCCTCATCTGGAGTTCATTTAAAATAATCATATTTACATGGAGGTGAATTAGTGAGCTGAGCTCTGGCAGCGCCTCACCAGAGCTAGAAATACCCAGCCAAGAACGATAACCCCAGTAATTCAGCCTGCTGCACCCCCAGCTATGTGCAAGAACCCAGAGGCAGAAGGCCAGTCTGGGGGGCATGGGGCACCCAAATTCACTTTAATCAGTGCTGAATGTTGTAGAAATATTCCTTGGGGATCCATGCTTTGCCTTTCAGTGCTAAACTGTTTTTCTGTATGTAACAAGTAAGGCCAGACAGGAGTCCTGTTGCTGTGACTCTGCTGAGAGTGGGATTCCATTTGGTGGGAATTTGGTGTCCACACCTCTGCTATCCCACTGTGGTTTTTGGAACAGGCTCTCTAGGATGTGAGCCACCTCTGCTCTTGGAGACTCCTCCTTTGGGGCAAGGTGGGTTTTTCTGTTCATTCCCCACATCCCTGGATGGCTGGGATCAGGGCTGGTAGAGATGGGCCCACCCATCTTTTTCCACTAGAACCATTGTCCTGAGAGCCTCTAAGTGAGCAAACCTCATCTTCCAACATTTCTTTGAGGAGTGTTGGCTGCTAAATCTCTACTTGGAATTAGCAGTGGCCCAGAGGACTCCATGCAAGCATTTGACTGCTCCACTTTTGTCCTTAGTTCAGCTACTCCCTGCTTGAGAGTAAAATACACTTATGAAATGAGTTTTGCATCTGCTACACATATATAGTACCAGGGGATGGCTCTGACATGTCTGGGCTCTGTGATCCTTCCAGGAGCCTGAGAAAACATTTCTCTCCCTAAACTGGCGAGTGGCAGGATGACTTCCCAGCAAAGGTCTGTGAGCAATTGCAAAGAGCAAAAGCTTTTCGGTTTTGCTTTGATGATCAAAAATGCAGTTGCCTTGAGTGTCAGCTGATATGAGAAAGAGCTTTATTTCAGGCAGCCTCTGATGTTTTCAGTTAATTGAGGCTCGTGGTTGTTGCAATGCCTCTCCTGACCCTCGTCTCGTCTCCTATCTCCGTCTGCCACTAGTGAGCTGTCACCGGAGATGCTCTTCCTGCCTGGGCTCTCAGCCTGCTCCTGGAGATGCTGTTCCTGCTCAGCCTGGTCCTGGCAGACTGGACCTGTCCTTGCCAGGCTGTGTGTCAGCAGGGACACGTGGCCTGGCAGCTGCTCCGTGCTGGAAGCTGGGTTGTTGCCGCCTTCCTCGTTACTGCACCCCATGCTGGCCAGGAAATGTCAGCCTTGGGGCTGCCAGCTCGGGCCTGGCTCACACACCCCCATCCCTCTGAAGGGAAAGGCAGACATTGGGAACCATTTGGAATGATTTGGGTTTGGGTTGGAAGGGACCTTAAAGATCATCTCATTCCAGCCCCCTGCCGTGGGCAGGGACACCTTCCACTAGACCAGGTTGCTCCAAGAAAAAAGAAGGAGCTGACAAGGAGCAGGTTACAAAGGTACACAAGGTTACAAATGGCACCAGAAGGTGCCAGGCAGGCAGGGATAAGCAGGGGGTGTGTGTTGGTGGCAGATGGGCTCTGTGCTGGGTGCTCACTCCTTTGGGTCTGGATCTGTATGACCATGAGATCTCTTTCTCCAAGTAGAAATAGGCTGGTGGAATCTTGATAAGATGGAAAGGAGATCATTTTATTACAGCGGCCTGCAAGTTCCTTTTTTTGTGGGTATTACTGCTGCTTAATGTTGGGGATCAAATTCTTCCCTGATATAAATCCTCCTGTGGCTCCTTGGGTTTTTCTGGCACCAAAGCCATTTACTGCATCTTGCTGTTCCCTGGGTCTGTGCCTGGATGGTTCCCAAGCTGTTGCCTGCAGATGACTGGAATTACAGCCATGGGTCTGTGCTGCTCTGCTGGGTGTTTGCAACCCAGAGCATCTGCCCAGAGCAGCTGTGGCTGCCCCTGGATCCCTGGAAGTGTCCCAGGCCAGGTTGGTCAGGCTTGGAGCAGCCTGGGATAGTGGAAGGTGTCCCTGCCATGGCAGAGGGTTGGACCTGGATGAGCATTAAGGTCTCTTCCAACCCAAATAATTCTAGGATTCTGTGACTCCATCAAGGACTTCTTAATTAGGCTGCCTTGTATTGCACAGTAAATTGGGTGTGTTGACAGCAGCCTGTGGCCCAAGAGCTACAGGTCCCACTGCTCTGAACACTCCTGACTAACCCATTAGCTTTTAATTTGTGTAAATAAAGAGTCTTCTTACTTCTTTTTACTTCTTTTTTCTTTTTTTTTTTTTTTTGGTCACTTTTGGGGCTGTTAGAGCTCTTTGCCAGCTGCTCTGCCCACAGATCTTTTTCTCCAGATAACAAATCTTGGGACCAGCAGCTGAAACACAACATGCTGCCATTTTAATGAGCTGTAAATTTAGAGCATCTTGGCATATTTGGGAAAAGTATAAATCATGGATTATTCCTGATGTCTTCTTTTTTTATTATTTTTTTTTTTTAATTTCTAAAGTGAACAAGTAGCCAAGCATTAGGTTTCTTTCAGCAGTGACAGGCTAATTGTTTCAAAATGGGGCCGTGAAATATGTTGAGTGCTTCAATGCGGGATCAGCTGGAACATCTGTTCCTGAAAAACGCCGTGTAGGAACATGGCTTCTAAACAGAGATAAGCCAGTTCAAACAGGATATGAGGGAACCTTGCAAAGCTGAGAAAATTGCTGTCATGACAGCTGTAAAACCAAAAACCTCCTGGAAATGCAGCCTGGGAATGCTGCTCCTAAAGAGAAGCAGAGAAGAACCAATCTGGGTTTCCAGGCATGGTCTTCTTGCAAAGCTTTTAAAAAGTTCCTTGTCCATTCCTCTCTGCAAGAGCATTTTGTGAGCTCTGAGATGGCTTGGAAAGGCAGTGCTCACATGAAGAAATGAGCTGGGAATTGATGTGGTTTTCAGGAAATTCAAGGCAGTTGTCACAGGTTGGATTTTCCCTGTGCTGTGGCCACCACCAGAAACGTGGCACAAACTTAGATGGATGCAGGACAGTTGTTGTGCTCCATCTGTTATTTTTACAGCTATTTCTGCATCCTGCTAGGTTGCAGAAAGACCATCTTGGATTAGTTTTTTTCCCTAAAGGTGCTTGATATAATGGGAATTGAACTGTGATAATTAATTTTCACATGGCAAATGAAACATCTGGATGTTAGGATGAAGATTTTTGGATATTAGGAAAAGGTTTGGGCTTGAATATGAGGAAAAAGTTTCTCAGAGGGTGGCTGGGCACTGGAACAGGATCCCCAGGGCTGGAGTTGGACTCAATGATCCTTGTGGGTCCCTTCCAACTCAGAATATTCCATGACTCTATGACCTGAAGAAAACAGTCCTTGGATATTGGCTAGTTTAGGGTTAGGTAAAAGTAATACATAAATTTCTGATGCAACCCAAGCACCTGATCCAATACTGGTTTTCCATGTCCCTGGGAGTATTTGAATTGTTTGGGTGGCTGCTGCTGCTGGTAAAACTGACACCCAATGGAAAATTTATCCACACCAAATGGAAAACTTAAGTGTGCAAATGTTTTGAGTAATGTGAAAGAAGCTCTGAAAGGAGCAGGGCTGGGGACAAGCTTAGAAACATGGAAGTATTTTGGGTTACTGTGCCCAAGCTTCAATTTCACAAGATATTTTAAATCTCCACATTTACATCCCTACATTTAAATATAAGAATACTTGTACCAGCTTCAATGAGCCCCTTCTCTTGGGTAAATTTAGGCATAGGCTCAGATGTCTTAGTGGATGAGAAAGGAGAAGGAGTCAGCTTGTTTCCTCCTCAGAGCCCAAATAGTGACAACTCCAAGTAAATCTTGGTTGAGTACATAAAGCAGATGAGTGCAAAACCCACTGTGATAAATGCTCTACCAGTCCTTAAATCTTGCTGATCTTTAATCTGATAACTTTTCCTCCCTCAGACTGGTGGGTGTAGGATTTCAGCCCTCAGACTGTGCTGGTGTGTGTGGATGCATTACATGTTGTGCCTCAGGGCAGCCAGTGCACGCAGGAATTAGGAATCTGGGTTTTTCACTAAAATCCAGGCAGTTGTTAATCTGTCTTTTGTTAAGTTTATTCTTTAACAGAGAGCTTTCTCATTCATCCAGGAAATGCTGCTTTAGAGGTGCTGGTGCTGCAAATCCAGCTTACACATGGGTTCCTGATGCAGTGAAGATTAAATAAAATAATTTCTCTTGCTGCTCCCTGTCCTCTGTTCCTGTCCCTGCTGAGGGATTTGTTCCAGATGGTGGTGGCTGAGGAGGGAGGTGTGCTCTGTCCCTGTGCACCCTTCACAGGTGATGTCCAAAGGATGTGCCAAACCCCACCACCCTCTGCTCCAGCTGAGCTGAGAAAGGGCTGCAGAAAGACCTCCTGCTCCTGCCTCCCTGCCAACATCATCTGGCCCTTCCCTGCATCCTTCAGGCATCACCATAGGTAGCAGAAAATGACTGAAAATCCCTGGGTTTGTGCTTGTCAGAGGATGGAGCAAACCATCCATCTCCAACTCCCAGAAAGGAGGTTGGAGTGACGAGGGGGCTGGTCTCTCCTCCCAGGTAACCAGTGACAGGACCAGAGGAAACAACCTCCAGTTACACCTGGAGAGGTTTAGGTTGGATACTAGGGGAGATTTCTTCATGGAATAGCTTGTCAAGCACTGGAATGTGGGGGAATCACCATCCCTGGAGGGATGTAAAAGGCCTCTGGATGTGGCCCTTGGGGACATGGTTTGGTGGTGGGTTTGTCTCTTGCAAGGCCATGGTGAGGTGCCCAGCTCAGCCCATTTCACTGCTGCTTTGCATTGCCTCTGCCCTGCTGTGCTGGTGCTCCCTGGGGGATTCTCCCAGCCTTGGGATGCTCAGACTTCACATTGCCTCGGGGTTTGTGCTCCTGCATCCCCTCCTGTGGGGCTGGGCTGTTCTGCCCTCTGTGGGCTGGCACTGCAGTTCTCTGGGACAGCACCACCTCCTTTAAATCCCAAACATCCCCATTTTTGAGGATGATGAGCTTTCAAACAGCAGCATTACGAGGAGTTTCAAAGCCTGTTCTTCAGCATTGAAATCACCAGTGTTACATTTGCTCTTGCTGGTGAGGACTGGCTGCAATGCCAAAATGTCTGTATGAACTAAAATAGCAGAGCCTGTTCCCAGTGCCTTCTGTTTGTAAAGAGAATTTCAGAAAGCCATGGTTCCTGCAGCCAAAGAGCAGTGACAGTGATACAGAAACTTTCTGTAAGAGCTGATTTAAACCTTTTATTTGGTTACAGGTTAATAAAGGCAAAACAGTGCTGCTGCTTGGGGCATCAGGCATTGACTTTAAACCAGCAGAAGCTCAGGAACTCAAATTAAATCCCAGCCAGGAAGACATCTCCCCATCAGGGATGAGAACTACTGCCACAAACCACTTTGTCCCTGCTTTTGTGTGTGTCTTTTCCAGGATATTTTGGTGCTCCCTGTGCTCTCTGCCATTCAGGGACCTTCCAAGTACCACAGCTGTGTGGGTGCTGTAATTTTTGTGTGTGGTTACTCCTCACACAGGAGGAGATAAGATCAGCCTTGGTTCCAGCCTTGTTTCCCAAGTGCTGGTTCTGACCCATGGCCAGGCCTGGCACTGCTCCTGCAGCCCCACTGACCCACTCACATGTCCAGCTGAGCTCCTTTGGCTGCTCTGGCTACTCCATTGATCCCCAAATTAATCATTCCACAGCCTTCTCTTTCAGCCACTTTGCAGCTTTGCCTGGAGCAGGAGCGTATTTTTCATCTCTCTGCTGGGTTTACACGAGGTGAATTCTCAGAGCTGCCAGCGCCGGCGAACTTCCCAGGCTGCAGCAGAGACATTCCTGCCTCTGAGTGAAAACCCAAGGCTGAATTGGATTTCTCTTGTTTCACTAATTGGCTCGGAGCTGTGGTTGGTATTTATGGCTTTTGTGCTGCTCCTTGATTTCTCGGTCTGTCTGTTTTGTTATGCTGCTCCTACGAAACACGGGAATATCATGCTCTCTTTGGGACATGCCAACAACTCGAGGAGTGGGTGAGTGTAGCCAAACAGATTTTCCACCTTCAGGAGCAGGGAAACTGCTGAGCTGTTGCCTGCCTTTTGTTTAGCATGGGAGCTGCTGTGTAGATGGGAGCTGCTGTGTGTATTTCTCCAAAGGGAGCCAGCAAGGAAAGACTTCTGCCTCCATCATCTGTAGATCCAGGCAATCTGCTTGGTTCACAAGGGAATGGCCTTAAAATGAAACAGGGCAGATTTAGATGAGATTTTAGGAAGAAATTCTTGACTGTGAGGGTGCTGAGGCCCTGGCACAGGGTGCCCAGAGAAGCTGTGACTGCCCCATCCCTGGGAGTGTTCCAGGCCAGGTTGGATGGAGCTTGGAGCAACCTGGGATAGTGGAAGCTGTCCCTGGCCATGGCAGGGGGTGGAACTGGATGATCTTTAAAGGTTCCTTCCAATCCAAACCATTCTGTGATTCCATGAATCTCCTTCTGAGATTGTTTTCAGATCCAGACTAGGCAGGAGCACAGCCAAGTACTGGGAGTCTCATCCTACTGTAGAATTATTTCCTTTCATAACTATTATCTTCCCTATTTTGGAGGCCCCCTGCTCCTGAAGAAGAAGTGTTTTTAAGTGGTTATGAAGCTATAAAAAGAAGAAATCAAAATGCTGGGAGAATTTTTGCTGACCCTTCAATGACACTTCCGTGAGCAGCAATGGAAAAATGCACCTGGGCTGCTCTCCTGGAGCTTTTGCCAGTGGTTGACTCCTAGCAAAGTCTGTCTTCAACCAGCCTGGTTTAAATGGCAGTGCTGCACCACTGAAGTCCCTGAACCCCTCCAGATCCCATGTGAAATGGAAACAAACAATTTCTCTTCTCTTTCATTGCAGGTCTTCAATTTACTCTTGGCCAACACAGCTGGAAAGAGAGAGGGGAAGTGTTGGGGGTGTGATGCCACCACTGATGGTGTTCCTGCATCTGTTGCTAATCTGAGCCTTTTGAAACCATCCTTGAGTGGAAGTCAACCTGCAGCAGGTCCTTTGCAGGGGATGGGATTTTGAGGATTTGGGGGATTTTGGGGATTTTGGGGATTTTGGGGTGGGTGAAGGTAAAACCTGAGCTGCCTGTTTGGCCATTTCCCCTAGGATCAGCTTCCCTGAGTTCATCAGGAGAGTGACAGACCCCTCTGGATTCCTTCTCATGGTTTAAAGTAAGGCCTTTTCCCCCAAGGAGCTGCTGTAAAAAGTAAAAAAAAAAACCCCTCAGGGGCCTCTTTATAACTTTTTATGCAGCCACATTCTAATTAAGAAACAAAACTCATCATAAATTGCTTTCCAAGGGACCTACTCCAAGTGGGGATTGAGGGCATTTGCCATGCACCAGCAGAAACATTTAAAAATGTGTTTTTAGAGTGCAGCAATTTCAGCACAAGTGAACAAGCTATTCCAGCTCAGGGGATTTGACTATTCCCCATTTGGGGGCCCTGAATAGTGCTTTGCTGAGGACAAAAATGTCTTAAGCAAGTACAAAAATCCCCTTTAGCTCAAGGATTCAGTGGATGGCCATGCTGGAAAACTGAAGCATCAGCAGGGAAAGCTGTTTCCTTGATGCTCTGGTCAGATGTTGGCACTTCTGAGACCCAGCCATCCTGAGGGATTCTGGTTTAGTTTAGAGCCATTACCCCTTGTCCTATCACTACATGCCCTTGTATCCCTTTTTAATTATTTTTTTTTTAAGCAGAAATGTTTCCATGGCAAGCAAAACACGAGTTTTGAATAAAGAATTTTGTTTAAATTCCTGGTGAGTGGGCTCTGAGCTGACACCCAGGGCTGGGAGGGTGACTCCTCTCCCTGGCCCATGTCAGGAGTGAACAGCTCAGCAGCCTCACAGCTCTGAGCCCTCACACCTCTCAAAACCCCTTCTTGCCCAGCTCTGAGAGCAGTCACACCCCTCAAAACCCCTCCTTGCCCAGCTCTGAGCCCTCACACCCCTCAAAACCCCTTCTTGCCCATCTCTGAGCCCTCACACTCCTCAAAACCCCTTCTTGCCCAGCTCTGAGCCCTCACACTCCTCAGAACCCCTTCTTGCCCAGCTCTGAGCCCTCACACCCCTCAGAACCCCTCCTTGCCCAGCTCTGAGAGCAGCCACACCACACCCCAGGGCAAGGCAAGGCAGGGAAACAACCCCTGAGGAAATGACCAAACCACCTGTTTTTAACCCATGCAGGGGTTTTGAGGCACTTTGGAGCCTTTCTCTGTGGCCTCAAGCCTGCCCAGAGGATGCTTCCCAGCACTCCAGGCTGTATTCAGTCAATTGCAGCAAAATTTACCATCCAGTATTTCCATCCTGACAGAGGGAGGGTTCCATCCCATCTTCCTGGGCTGGTGGGGGAGTGAGGAGGGGGCAGCCAGAGGAGACAGGCACTCTGTGAGCCAGGAACACTTGTGGGAGGGAAGAGAGGGAGGGCTTTGGGGCTTAAGAAAAATCTGCAAATGTTTCTTCTTCCATCCCTGGTCCCCTCTCTGGTGGTGCTGCTTTGTGGGCAGCACCATCAAACTCATCACCTCCTGCCCCGGCCATGCAGAGGTTTCCCAGGAGTCTCCCAGGCCCTGGAGAATTGCAAAGGGCTGCAGAAAAGCAAATTGGCAGCAAGAAGGGGCAAGAGCTGAGCCAGGCACAGAGGCAAGTGGGGAAAGCAGAGAAAAACAAAGAAAAAACCAAAACCTCAAACTGCAGACCAGTCCTTTTTATTTCCCCCTTAATTTTCTGAGAGGACTTCAGTATCCTTCTCCCCTTTCTCAGCAGAGTCCAGCTGATTTTTCCCTCCCAAGGAGGGGTTGGACTGTCCCTGTCAGCAGCTGCAGACAGCCTGATTGCAATGTGTCACACATGCATATGTATAGGTGTATTTATATGCACATCTATATATAGGTGCTGCCCTGAGACTCTCTGAGACTATCCAAGGGCATCACCAACCCCCCTCAAACTTCTCCCTCCCTTACCCCAAACTGGAAGGCATTTCAAAGTCGGATTAAAGGTCTTCAATTTCTGCACTGCCTTGGAAAACTTCCCTGCTGTTGGAATCAGCATCTCCATTGAGGCTCTGCAGTCCTGGCATTCACAAGCTCTGCTCACCCCGACCCAGATCCTGGTATGAGAATTTTACAGTGAAAAATGTGACAACCCATTTATGAACAGGCAGGATTTGGGAAGAGCCCTGACCTGGAACAGTGGAATTTCAATATTACCTTACAAATAGCAGGAAAATTGAAGCCCATCTCTGTCCTGGGACTGGGGAAGTTCTGCCATGGATGTGGATGGGTGATTTAAGATAAGAAAATGCTTTGAGTGCTGCATGCAGCTCTGGGGTACCAAACATCAGAAGGACATGGACTTGATGGAGCAAAGATATTCTAGGGGCTGGAGTGCCTCTGCTTTTGAGACAGGCTGAGAGTTGGGGCTGTTCAGCCCAGAGAAGAGAAGTCTCTGAGGTCTCCTCAGAGCCTCTTCCAGTGCTTAAAAGGGCTCAAGAAGAGCTGGAGAGGGATTTTGGGCAGGGACATGGAGTGACCAGGCAAAGAGAAATTACTTTAAACTCAAAGAGTAGATTTAGATTGGATATTAGAAAGAAGTTCTTGACTGTGAGGGTGGTGAGGCCCTGACACAAATTGCCCACAGAAGCTGTGGCTGCCCCTGGATCCCTGGAAGTGTTCTAGGCCAGGTTAGACGGGGCTTGGGACAACTTGGTCTAGTGGAAGGTGTCCCTGCCCATGGCAGGGGGTTGAAACTAGATGGTCTTTAAGGTCCCTTCCAACCCCAACCATTCTGTGATTCTCTGATTGTCCTGCTGAGTTTGTTTTCAAATCAGAACTAGGAAGGATCACAGCCAAGTTACCAGAGATCTCATCCTACCAGAGAATTCATTTTCTTCCATAATTCTTATCTTGCCTTTTTCTCTTAGATGCTTTCTCCCTTGTGCTGTTGGCTCAGCCAATCCATAAGATCGATGCCACATTTTTCTTCTGGTCACCAAAATTTAATCTGGGGCTCAGAGGGACCATTGCCAACATCAGTGTGTGGGGACACCTGTGCCTTTGATATATCCCAGTGTGGAGGGAAAGGCCTCATGTGCTGCCAAGTTCCTGGGTTCCCCCATCAGATCTATTATTAAAGATACTCCTGCCACTGAGCTCATTAAAAAATACTTTCCTCAGCTCCTTCTGGCCTGGCCCTGCCTCTTTTAAAATTGAACCTTTTAATTTGAATGAATCTTTAATTTGATTTTGTGCTCTCCCTGTAAAAGCTATTCCCCAGGATCCTTAGGATGAGGAGTAATTTGATAAGGTTTAAAGCGGAAGTGAAGCCGTGGAATTGATCTAATTTTGTTGATGAGGCTGCAGGATTTTATTGCCTGCTTGTAGCAGGGTTGGGTAATCATAAAAAAGAGAGGGAGTGGGAAGTCCTGGGGCGTCTTGGACTGAGCTGCTCATCTCCAATGGATTTAGCACATGGGGCAGTGAAGGGAAGGGCTCACTCCTGGGTTGGTTTCCTGGTTTTCTTGGGGGGATGCTTCATTTTCAGCTGTGCATTTTTTTTTGTGCTCAATCTCTCCATGCAACAGGATACCAGGAGGAAGGGGGAGCAGGGGGAGAATATTTATGAACAAAAATTAATCCATGGGGGTTTTTTGGAGGGGGGGTTAATGGCTACTTTAAGGTCCTGCTCCTATTTCTGGGAAGTAAATGGTCAAAGGGCTTGAGCCTTTTGCCTCTGGAGGAACAAACAGAGCAGGGAAGCAGAGCCAGGCTGGAGCGTGGCTCTGGATTTGTGGGCTTTTGGTTTTGAGCCCAGGTTTGGTATCCAGCTGGAGAGCACTGGTGGAACGCACACAGCTGCAAACCTGACCCGGGCAGAGCACCTCTGATCCAGGGAAACCATCAACATGTGCCACAGTGTGGGGTGAGAGGGACGAAATCCCCTTCCTGCCCAGGCCACAGCACCTTCTGCAAACCCTTTCTTGTCTGACAGCCGAGATGGAGGAGGTGGTTATGGCTGGAAATCCCACGGGTTCCTTCCTTCCCCTCACAGGCCTCTCCTGGATGTGTCCTTACCCACAACACCCTGTTTGCAAACCAATGCACAGAAAAGCATCTTCCCTGCTTCCCATCACCTCTGGGCAAGCCCTGCAGACAGCCCTGGGTCCTCTCCTGATTTACACCTCTGGAGGTGAGTTCTGGGCCCTGATCGTGCTCACCCCAAGCGCTTTCACACCAAAACAATAAAAATCAACTCAGCTTCAGCCATCTCCAGATGAGCTGGTGCCTCTGCAGCACCCCTGGCCTCCCCAGTTCCCAAAATGCTGAAAGCTTTCCTTAAAATGTCTCCCACAGTTTGTTTTTCCCCAGGGCCTGCTCTGTGTGTCCCTGTAGGCAGCTCCTGGGCCAAGGGTGCTGCCTTTAATGCCCCAACACAATTGCTCCATCCCTCCCAGGCCAGACCCTGCTCTCTCCCTGCTCTCTCCCTGCTCTCTCCCTGCTCTCTCCCTGCTCTCTCCCTGCTCTCTCCCTGCCAGGTGAAGGTTTCAGGGTGCAAATCCTTGTCTGGGAACGGCCCAGCTCAGCTGCTCCAGGTGTCTCTCTCCCACAGCAGCAGCACCAGCTGGGATCCAGGGATGGCTGCAGGTTGGCTGTGACACCGTGGGTCACTCTGGGGGGCTCTGGCTTGTGGCAGAGCTGCTGTCACCTGGTCCATGTCACCACTTGCTGCTGCTGCTGCTGCAGGGCCTGCACATCTCACGTCTCCCATCAGCCAGAAAGGCTCCTGTGGGTGATGGCCCAGCTGGGCTCTGCCTGCTCAGGTGTTAAACCACCCTGAAAACGCCCTTTAAATGGCACCACAGCATGCTGAGGGCAGGAAAAAACACCATAACCAACCCCAAGCTAGTGAGCTGGGCAAGGGGATGGACTTGCAGTGACTACACCCCATAGGGATGCACCCAAAACCAGCCCCTTGGCTCCAGAAAAGCTTCCAGGCCCTCCCTGCATCTCACACTCCTCAAGGAGAGCTGTGACCAAGCTGCAGGCTTTTGTCTTCACCTTGCACAGACAATTCCCAGCCACCCTGCTTGCCAGGACCAGCAGCACTGGCACCCCACTCGGAAGGACACAGCAGGATTGCTCCCAAGGGATGTGGATCATGGCACTTTTGGAGCCTTAAGCCAGCCTTAAACCCCAGACCCAGATCCCTGCATGAATCTTGTGTAAACCCTCACTTGCTGAAGAGCTCATTTCCCATCCAGGGTGAAGTGGACAGAACAGTGGAAACAAATGCAGCTTTTGTGCTGCTGGATCCAAGTCTCCATCTGTGTTTAAGAGCTTGGCTACTAAAAACAGGGATGGTGAAAGCTGTTTAACCCATGCCTGGCAGCCAAAATGTGCATGTGGCTGTGCCTGTCCTGGCCCTGGGGGTGGGAAGACAGAGGTGCTCCAGACTTCTTTATTTTTAGGTGCCATCAATGCAGATAAAAGCAGGCTTTGCTGCTGATTGAGATGAAATTTGACCAGCAACACCATTCCTGGCCTAATTTTATACCTTTTTGACTCTCCCCTGTATTCCTGCCCTTAAAATGTTTTATGGATTATGTAGCTCCTGCCAAAGGATTTGAGTTTGAAACCTTACTATATTTTGGCCTGTAAAGATGTTGAATGAACGATTTAAAACTCTGAGTCATTAAAACTGTCTGGGAGAACCTAATGAATGTTATTTACTGTGCTTCCCAGCTCAGCAAAAATCCAGCTCTTTCTTCTCCTGCTTTCTATACTTCTCTTTTAAAAACAGCAGCCAAAGTTGTCTGGAAAGCATTCCTTGCTAGAGACAAACTGGATCAGTAAGTGAAAATGTCAGGTTTTTTAGGAATCTCTGCCACTACTTTGAAGTAATTTATTTTTTTTTTTTGATTTTTCTAATTCAAAAGCCTTATCTTCTAGGCTATCTCTTAAAAAAATAAATAAAAAGGAAATATAGGGGCTGCCTCTACTTTTTAAAAGGAGAAAAAAGCAAAAAAAAAGCTGCCAAATCCTGATCTTTTGATGATAGTCTCTTCAGAAGGCTGCCTAGGTGGGCTGGGCAGCACTGCTGAGCTGAGCTCAGTTACTCTCCCTTCCTGTGATGCCAGAGAGGTCAGAATAGGACCCCCCATCCTCTTTAATTTCTGTTTGTGTTGCCGAGCTTAGCCTTGGAAATGGAAATCTGACTTGAAAAGAAACTACTTGCGATTAGAGGCTGTGAAAAAAAAATAATCTAATGAGCTGCTGCTTTTAATTCCACATCTGAAAGGCAATCTATTACTGTCTTTTATCACTCCTGTCTCCTATTAGGGAAGCAATCTCATGCTGGGACTCTTTCAACACCCAGGCAGTTAATATACATTATAATTATTGCCTAATGTATGAATAGCCTGGTGTGCCCAAGTTGCCTGTTCATTTTTACTCAGCTCCTGGAAAAGCCCATGCAGTACCTAAGCAGGGCTGGAGAAGGGATCTCATGAGATTGATCAAGGTTTGATTTTAAATTATTTATTTTTGGCATCATGCTGTTGCCCTGGGGGCTCTGTTTGAGAACAAATGCAGAGTACTTATGTAGAAACAGACAATTCCTGTCCCAGAGGGGTTCCAGAGTGATGGGTAGAGGAGGGAAAGGAAGGGGAGAAATCCCAAGAGATCAACAGGGAAGGATCTGCCAGCAGTGAGCTCAGGAGGTCTGGGCTTAGGGTGGAAACATATCATAAAATCATAAAGAAAAGAAAATACAAAAGAATTGATGAAATTTTAAAAAGTAAGCAATTCCCAACGTTTCACTCAAAATATTTTTTTGGCCCTGATTTGCAAGTCTCAAATTTCAGGTAATTGGGCCAGTCTTAAAGCAAAAAGCAGAAGAAAAAAGGCCAGTATTTTTGAGGCAACACACAACAGCAAAACCTCCCTGCCCACACTCCCAGAGGGGCCTGACTGTGCCCTGGGTCCCCAGCTGGGGATGGTGCTCAGTGCCCCAGCCCAGAAGTGACGTGGCCACTGAGCCCCAACCCCTCAGTGACCCGGCACGTGGGGTTTCAGACAAGCCAGAAGCTCACAGCAGGTTGTGAAAATCCTTTATTCCTCACCACATGTCGGGGACAGCTCGATGCAGTGATGGATTTTTGGTGCAGCAACAAGCACCGGGCAGCGTTGCACAGCACTGAGCCTTCACTTGAACCTTCTCCTTGCAAACTCCTGCTTCTCCCTCTTCCCCATGGCAGATTCCCAGGGGTCCATCCACACCCAAGGATGGTGTGAACCATCACTGAGGGACTGAGGTCTGGGTGGTTCCTTACACCCCGTGGAGATCTCAGCTCATCCTGCCAGGAGCCCACATTGGGCACCACACCAGGGAGGGCTGGAGCAGCCCAAACCCCCAGGACAACTTATTTGCCCTTTCCTAAAACTCTTGGAGTGCAGTTAATTATTTACAAGCCTTAACACTTAGGGCCACGTGGAGCCAAGGATAGAAGGGCATTAAAATTCCACTTGATGCTCACCAGGCCTGACTAATAAAATAATGTCCAACAAGGACATCAATTAGCTGCCGATTCGCCAACGCTCAGAGAGGCTAATGACAGCTGGAGCGAGGAATTTGAAACCTGAGTCGTCTCTCCAGCCTGCACTGGGGTGCCAGGGATAAAAGGTTAGTCATGTGTACCAAATGCAGCGTGAGCTCCTCCATTATTTATGTGTGTCAAACAGACAAGGAGCATTTCAATGCCTGCAGTCACTCTATGGTAATTTGTATTATATAAACAGATATAATCTGGTCATTAATACACATAATTCTGAGTGAGCTGACAGTAATGAATCTGGAGTAGATTATTCCATTGATTTGTTCCCTGGCTAGATAACAGTTTGGGGTAAAAAGGGCTGATGCACCAGGGCCAGCAGCATTAGGAGTGTGGTGGGTTCATGGTGGACTCTTTATGGTGAGTCCAGCGTGGACTCAAGCTTTGTCCTTCGCTTTTTATCCTAAAATTTTTTTTCCAGGCCCTGGCTATGCACTGTAGGGATTTACACTCCTCTTTCCCCATCCCAGGTCTCTTCAGTTTGCTGGCTCAGGGCTGCTCACATTGCATCAATCGCTGCTTGGCACTGCACACCCCGTGTCTCTGGCTCTGCTGAGCTGGGCTGGGCTCATCAGCTTTCCTGCTCCTTCCCACCTCTTGGAAGAATGCTTTCATTAATAGTCAATAAATGAGGGCTTTTTGTAGTGGTGTAACAGGCGTTTTCTGGGAAAGTGGAGGTGGGTGTGTGTGGACATTGCTTAGAGACTTGTCTCACCACAAATACAGCAGACCTGTGCCTCTCTCTGTAGATTTCCTTATTCTTTTAAGGCACTGGAAGGTGAAGATACCAACTGGTGATGCCTCTCCACATGTGCCATGAGTGGGGCAGCTCAGCTACTGACAGCTGAGCCAGCAGTGGCCCATGGGATGTGTTTAGATGAGCTGATTTCCATACAGCTGCAATGGAAATGGGAACAGCTTTGTGGGTCAACAGCAGGATGGCCACTATCCTCCACAGCAGTGACATGAGACATCAGTCCCCCATTTGGAAAAGAGGATCTGGCTTTCCCTCTTGGGAAGGTGGCTTCAGTCAGGGAAATAGGGAGCAGAGTGGTGCCTGGTCCTGGAAGTGAGCCTGGCCATGTGCTTGCTGAGCTGCCCTGGACTCACCCATGCTCTGGATCTGTCTCCATCAGTGAAAGGTTTCATGACTAACTCTGCTTTTCTGGTAACTCTGAGGATGATTTGGGAGCTCCCTGAAGGGCTGAAGCTCTGTTAAAGAGCAGGGAAGAGGCTGAGCTTTATTTGTATGGAGCTTCTAAACCGGATTGGCAATAAACAATCTCTTAACAAACCCAGATGAGGTGGGTTTGGGAGTGTCCAGTTGGAAAGGCAAATTCTTGATCCCACAGTGAGTCTCAAGCCCAGGAGCTGTAGGGGAGTGTCTGCAAGATCCTGTCCCACCCAATGCCCTGGTCCTTCTAGCTGCTCCAAGGGCAGTATCCAGCAACAAGAGCACAGGCTCCTCCTGAGATTTAATCTCTGGGATCCAGGAGGCCAATCCCGCTGCTCTTTAGGAGGACAGGAAAGATCTGTTTGCCAATGGTACAACTGGCTCATAACTACCAGTGGAGATGGGGGAGAGATTTACTGGAAGGCTACTCCCAGTGTTTTAGGTGTTGCACCCATGTTGTTGTTACCCAGTGTTACCTCACACACTTTCTGGCCTCTGCATGGGAATTCCCAGAGTTGCTTCTGTTAGCAAAGCATCAGTGGGAAATTGGAAGGCAAAAGCCCAACACAGACAGTTCTGCCTTGCTGCAGGTTGGACAAACCCCTTATTAAAAAATATCTAATCTTTCCCTAATGATCACCCTACTTTCCCCTGGGGGGAAAGCTCTGTCATCAGCCCCAGGTGATGTCACTTTACCCTCTGGCTGTTCTCAAAGGACACACAAAAATTGGTGTTTTTCTGTTTCTGCCTTTTCTGCAGGGCCATTGCCCCCCACATGGAAAACAAGAAGCTTCCCTGTACTTTAAAAAAAAATTGTTGCAATTGCCCTAATTCTCTTGGCTATCTCCTACCCTTTTGTTTCCCATATGGATGATCTGTAGATCCTGCCTTTGGATTTGTACTCACTGCCTTCAACATCTCTGTTCCCCGTTTGTTAATAAAGGATATCTCTGTTCTCCTCTAGATGAAGAGGTATTGTTTTAACCACTGGAACAGTCCCTGACTTGTCAGATTGTGGCTTTTGGTCAGTATAGAGAAATGTTCTTCAATATTCCCTAATATTCTTGGAATTTTTTTGTTTGGGGTTTTTTTTGTTTGTTTGGTTGTTGTTGTTGGGGTTTTTTTTTTGTGGTTTGGGTTTTTTTTGTTGTTTTTTTTTCCTTTTCTGCTTAAATTCTTACTCTGAAGTCAGTTAGCTCGTGATTGTTTTCAGGTTGGTAACAGCAGCCTGAGACAGCAGCAAGGCAATGTCTGACTGGGTTTGATTTTATTCCATCTGCATATAACAAATGTTTCCGAGTGGCAATCACTTCCCACCTAAGCTACTGTGTGTTTTCAGTGCTGTGATCAAATTCTCTGTATCTGACAAGAAAAAACGTCTGATCCACAGTTCTCCCCTGTTGGATGTGTGAGTTCTTTTGAGATAGCAAATAATCACCATCATCCCTCACAAACACGGCGCCTGTCTCCATGCTGGAGGCAGCTTTCCTGCAGATTTGCTGTATTTGAAGTTTCCCTGTGACAATCTGGCCCTTTTCCCCTCCTTGCCTTTGGCAGCTGCTTGGGGGGATGTTCAGATGGTTCACAGGTTTGATTTTGTGCTCCACTGCAGACACTGGCTGGTCTATTTTGTATGTTCTATTTTAGATGATTGAGCCATCAATTTGCAGATTCATTTACTGCTGAGTCCAATGACCTGGATGTTCATGTTCCCATTTCTAACAGGTCCCTATCTTATCCCCACTTCAGCACCCCTAAAAGCCATGGTTTTAACACTCCAATGAGCTTCCCACCAGGTTTCCATCTTTCTAGCTAGGCCAAATTTTTGCTGTACAGCAAATTCCAGATTCCTGTTTATTAGCCAGGGTCTACCTTTGGTGAATAGGTGATGAAAGCGTTTTTCTCTGCTTCCTTCTTTGCTTTGATTAATTTTGTTCTTAGCACCTTCATTACGTGCTAAATGAGTTTCCATTTGTTCCCTCTTTGCACCTTTCCCTTTTGTTGTTAGTTTAACACCTCCCTGCCCAAGGCAGCCTGCCTTTGCCTCAGAAAATTGGTTTCTAATTTGGGAAGCAAGCTACCAAAATCCTCCAAATCCTCTCATGGGGGGTTGAGGTAGGTGCTCTGTAAACAACACTCATCTTGCCATTTCCATACTCAGTTTTCCCATCAAAAACCTTCTGTTTTTCTTCATTTACAGAAGAGGAGAGATCTCTGAGAGCTCCTTTAGAAACCTTTTTAACATCCTTTCCAGTGATGCAGCCTAGAAAACATGAGAGAGGCTGAGATTTAGGGACACTGGTGCCGGTATTGAGCTGCAGCTGAGCTCCTCCCTTCCTGTCTCAGTGTCCTACCTGCTGGAGCCACCACAAGGTAGCTGTGGCTTTCTTTTGGAATGGATCCAACCTCTTGGAAAGATGGTTGGGCTTGGTAAATTAGCAGAAAACTAACTTGGTTGGAAATTGACAGTTTCTCATTGTCTTTTTTTCTCTCTGGAGCATTTCTTCTGGACAGAAATGATATCATGGATTGATCCCTACGGATCATCTCATTGATTTTGGCTGCCATTGGGAAAGATGTTTCCTCTCCCTCCCAGACCTTAAGTATCTGTGCATGTCCTACTCATCAGCAAACATTCCAGCAGATGCCAAGCATCCCTTGGACTCTCACCACGCTGAGCCACACACATGCTCAGGTGCTCCACTCCTCTAAACAAGAAGAGACCATTAGTTTTGGCTCATTAGCTTAACTGAGCTGACTATTAAATCCCACTCCTCCCGCCACTTTCTGTAAAATAAACTTAGAAATGAGCCATCTTTGCAGCTGTGAGAGTAATAAATCCAATTAATTTCCATGTCTTTAGTGTTAATATATGCATTAGACATGTCAGCGCTGCCTTTTTGTTTCCTTTGTGGAAAAGGTTGTCTCAGAGATTCCCTTCTAATTAGGATGGGAGTTTAATCCTTTGTGGATATATTCCTCCAGGAAGCCACTTGCTGAGATGCAGAATCTTCAGTCCCAGGGAATTGTGTTACTGTTTGTTTAGAAGCTTTTTGTTCCTTTTTTTTATTTATTTTTTTGGTTGTTTTTTGTGCATATGGCAACTATTACCACTACAAATTCATCCTTCCCCTGCTAATGTAAGAGTTAAGGAAAAAAAAACAACAAACCCTCCACTTTGTCCGGTGAAGATGTCACCAAACAAAGCAGAAAGCCAGGCACAGATGCAGCTCTCTTTGAAATCTGCATAGTAATGAGTGTTTACCCTCCTTTCTCCATCAACACAAAGGGTACAGTAAACAGCTGTGTGGGATTCATGGTCAGATCCATTAGCAGGATGAAGCACTGGCTGAGTGCAAGTCTCATGCCAGTCTCAGGGCAGGCTGAGAGGAAAACCACAGAGATCACAGCTCGGAGGCCAAGCCTGTTAGAAGTGTTGCTGGTAGTGCTCTTGCTTACAGGGAGATCAGAGCCCCGGCACAGATGGAAGGGCAAAGTGCACGGGCTCCAGAGAATCCTTTGAAAGTTTATCAGCCCCTCTGCTCCAAAAACTGCCCGCAGGTGCCTGATGGCTGTGTCACAGAGTGCAGCCCACTCCAAACAGGAGCTGCTGTGCAGCTCTCAAGGCACCCCGGGCTCTGTAGATAGAAGGAGGAGCTGGAACTTGGATCCTGTGCAGAAGCCACTTTTAATTCTGTCACAGCAGAGAGAAAATCGACCCAGAAGCCAAATTTACATGAACAAACTCAGCTGCCAACCTGTTCCCACTGCCCCATGAGTGCCCTTTCCCTCTCCATCCTTACAAACACTGCAAGCTCCCAGCTTCATTTTCTGAGATTTCCCAGAGCACTGCGGGTTCTTTTCTTCCTGCCAGTCTCTCCTGTTCCATCCAGGAATGGCTATTTCTCCTCCCAGAGGTTATCTAGGTTTGGAGCCTCCTCCCCACCGACACAATCATGAGGTCTCTGATGAGGAACAGCAGGTCTTTGTTCACTCTCAGTGCACAGGGGCTGTAAATCCTCGGAGGGTGACCAGGGAAACCAAGAGCTGGCTGCCCCAATAAATCTCCCAGGGTGGCTGCTGCAGTCCTCTGGGAGCTGCAGGTTCCCAATGCAGTTGTGGGATAGAGAATTAGCCAGTGTATGCACTAAGGAAAAGGAGGGAAGATGGTTTTTGTCACTTTAGTTAAAAGGTTGTCTGGATAAGCTGCTGGGAAAGGCAGGAGAGGGTAACAGCCTTTGGAGCTTTCCCTGCTTCTTGGTTAATCCAGCAAGGGTCACCAGGGCTTTGTGCATTAAGCTGGAAGTGCTGGCAAAACCCCTGCTGCGGTAAACCCAGGGTTACACCCACACTGGGGCTTGCTGCACTCCCTTGGACAGGACCTGGGGTCTGGGGACAGCTGGGGAGGGTCTGAGTGATCAGCACAGTCCAGCCAGCTCCTGCAGTCTGGATGTGGCTCTTGGGCTGGGTCCAACCTCACTTTTTCATAGAATATCCTCATTTGAAAGGGACCCACAAGGCTCATCGGGTCCTGGCCTTGCACAGGACAATCCCAAGAGCCCCACCCTGTGTGTGAGACTTGTCCAAACACTTGTTGAACTCTGGCAGGCTTGCTGCTGTGACCACTTTCCTGGGGAGCCTGTTCCTTTTATCTTCAGCTCAGGGAGGCTGAGAGAGGACAGGAGATGGCCTGTAGGGCACTGAGTGACACCCAGGAGCCAAACCCCTGTTATTGTACCAACACTGCCACCCAGTCCTGCCCAGCACTGCAGCCCTCTGTGGTTGGTGCCTTCATGGGCCTGTCCATGCAAGGTGAAGCTCTTGCCTCATCACTCTTGCAGTGCAGTGAGGTTATTTTGAGAGCTTCTTGCTCCAGGATGTGGCTCATTTGCAAAGCTGGGCAAACATCTGTGAGACCAGCACGCCTCAGCATCGCCACCTCAAAGGCAGAGAGGCAGAGTCTGACAGCCCCACAGTGCCCAGCCCAGCCTGACAGCTCTCACACCACTGCTGGGCTGCCAGGAGCTGCTGCTTGACTTATTTTAATTATTTATTACTGTTTTCCGAGTCTGTTCCTTCCCAGGAGTAATCCTTGTTGTGCTGTGTCATGCAGGGGTGTGAAGGAGCCTGATTTTGTGTCAGCAGTGCCAGATGGTGACTGGTCAGATTTGGGTACAGATGCCAGCTCTGCTCTCATCTCTGTGCCTTAGCTCACAGGTCTCCCCATCCCTGTTTCCCACTTGGTCAGACGAGGCATTCCCTCTTCATCTGCCTCTGGAATTAAGGATTCTTGGTGCCTCCAGCCCACATTGTTTGGTTCAGAGCAGATACAGTGGAAAGCACATTCACATGGATGTTCAAGGCAGTTGTCATTCCTGCCTCTCCTCATCACTGCTCTCCTTGTCAGCCTCTGTGCCAGACTCCCTTTGGCTTTGGCTGCCTGGGAAGGACCAGAGCATGGATATATGAGGGATATTGTGGCTTTTGTGGCAGAGTCATGTAACAGAAAGCAGCAGGACACGCCCTAAGAGAGGTTGAAGGCAGAGTCATCTGTCACATCGGGGACACTCAGTGAGTACCACCACCAGAGACCCCTTTAGATAGCCCTCCAAGACCACAAATGGGCTTCCAGTAAGGGACAGGTGCATGAGTTAAACAAACAAACAAAAATGATTATGGATTATCTAGGAAGTGTGCTGTAGTGAGTATGTGGGATCATGATGGAGTAAATACCCTGTTATAAATTTCACAACACACCTGTTTAGAGGAAATATCCCCTGGATGTCCAACATGCTGAGAATAAAGAAAGCCTGCTTTCTAATACTTCAGCTTGTATTAGAAAGTTTGGTTTCTAGCCAATTTCAGTATCATGACCAGCAAGGAAAGGCTGCTGGTTCCCTGGGCCTCCTTTTGCTCCAAGTGACAGCTCCTCATGGGCCCTACAGCCCTTGGATGCTCCTTCCTCCTCTCATCTTCTGGCAACCACTTCATAAGCAAATCCTTCAGTCATGCTCTTATTGGCACCCCCAAGATGCAGCTATTTGAATTCTGCCTTTTGTTTTTAACCAGGTTCATTTTCTTCCCCCTCCAGGCCATTGATAATGCCCGTGGAGAGGCTCCCGACTCCTCCTGCTGCCTCAGACATCTGACTGCCACTTCCCCTGCTCTCCCAGACAACTGGCAGTCCATTTGTTTTCAGCCTCCCTGGAACAGGTCTGGCCTTTTATTTCCTAGCTCTCTCTGCCCTGCCAGCAGCCCTGAAGCTCCCTTGTCAAAGCAAGAGAGGAGAAGAGTTATGTTCCACACACTGAGATGCGGCTGGCACTGGTGTGAGATGGGAAGCAGGCCTGGATTTGGCCATGTGGCCCAGATGTTTTGGGTTTGATTTATTTGTTTGCTACTTTTTCTGATGCCTGCTGCTCTTCTCTGGAGGATCTCAGCTTTTGTTAGAAGCAAATTAATAAGAAAAGAAAAAAAAAAAAACCAACGGGGAAAGAAAGAAGAACAGAAAGTGTTGGAGGAAGCAGTGACATTTGGAAATGTACATGAGGCAATGTGGTGATGTTTGCTTCAGTCTGCTGAAAGCTTGAGACAACAGCTTGGAGGAAGATGGAGGATCTCCCTCTTGGCTGTCATCCCTTTCCTCTGCTGCATCCCCTGGTGGGCTCAGAGCATGCTGAGCTCACTCTCTTTGCTCTTTTCCCCCTGCAGCCACTACGTGGATGCTGGATGACATTTGGATAACAACCAAACCTGAAGATTTCACTCAGTTCTGGGAGCTGTGCTGCAGAGGCTTTAAATTATTGGAGGAGCAGCCAGATTGGAGGAGATTTGCAAATCCTGCACACTCCTGGGCTGAGCATCCACCCACTGAACACTGAGGTGGTGCCTCAGTTTTGCATGGCAGTGAGGTGGAGTTGGAGAAAGCATCATCGACTCAAACCTTGCATAGAAACAGCTCCCTGCCTGCTGTTCAACCTCTATAATGAACACAACATAGACCAGAGTGAGGCACAAGCTGAAAAATTCAGATCCCAGTCCAAAATATGAATGTGCCAGCACCTGGGTGTGTAGTTCTGGAGCTGGAGTCTGACTCACTTGCAAATAGGGACCCTTTGCAAAACATGGATCAAGGTTCGAATTTCTGTCCCTCCTCCAAAATTTAAGATTGAAGAAATTCTGAGAACTCAATGTTTTGATTCTGGGCCATCTAAGAGGGGTGAAATATGTGCTTAAGTGCTTTGTTGAATAGGAAGAGACTCGAGCACGTGCTTAATGTTATTAAGTGCTTAACTGTTTTTGTTGAATCAGGGCCCCCCTGCTTTTAAAGTCAATTCTAAACCCTTAGGCTGCATCTGAAAGGATTTGGAAAAGAAGTGGCATCCAGATACTGCTGGATGTTTGACTGCTGAGCTCTGCATTCCTGCTTTGAAGGCTGGTTCCTCTGAATCTGCTCTCCTTGCTATTCCAAACCTTCTCCAGGCTTGGCCCTGCTCATCAGGTGACTGAGAAGAGAGCACAGAGGGTTATGGACATTTAACACAGGCCCTGGCACAACTCCTGGAGAAGTTTGGGTGTCCTGCAGTTTCCATCAGTGATCCCAAGGCAGTGTGGTAACACCAGGATTGCTGCCTGAGGGGATTGCTTGTCTCCAGGACCCTTTTCTATCCCAGCAGGGACTGTCAGGATTCAGTTTAACTTTCTCTGTAGCTCAGACCAAGAAACTCACATAGGATTCCTTCAGCAAACATCTGCTTGCTGTGTGAGCTGTGTCTGTTTTTAAGGCATCTGCCTGAAGATAAAGGCTTAAATTTATAAACCAAAATGTTTGAATTAAAAAAAGAAAAACAAAAACTGAAAGCAAAACAACACTGTAGTGTCACCTGGTCTAGTGGAAAGTGTCCCAGCTCATGGCTAAGGGTTTGGAACTAGATGATTTTTAAGGTCCCTTCCAACCCAAAACCATTCTGTGATTCTGTGATTCTCTGAGATGTGATGCAGTTGTGCTGGCCCAACTGAATAGGCCTTCTGAAGGCCTCTTTTGGTGCCTGTAACCAGCTTCCCCTTGTTGTGAGAGCCCCTGAAGTCAGGGTGGCTCCAAGGAGTGGGTGAGCATGAGCTAAGCTGGCTCCCTGTGGCTGAGGGAGCCATCCCAGGAATGCCATTGATCCCTCGCTGACAGCAGGGAACTGAGAGTAGCTTCAGGCAGTGGACTTTGCAGCCAGCAGAGATGCTGCTGGGAAGAAGGTGTCCCCAAAAATCTGTAGGAAGAGGATGTGAACTTCATCCCCTGAAATAGCCTTTTGGTGGCAAAAATGCTGGAGCTGTGTTTGAGAGGAATGAAACACCAGAAGATAAGTGGAAAAAATGGAACTTTTCCTGCTTTACAGGTAAAAAAGTGTCTGAGAGCAGGATGGAAATAGATGGAAAACTTATGCACAGATGAAAGGCTTGAAATGAAATACATTATGCATGAGACTAACAGTTGGAATCTGAGAAGCACTGGGAGGTAATCATCTGAAAAGTGGGAACAGTTCTGGGCAACAATACCAGCCTTTTGCAGGGGCACCCAAAAGGTTACCAGAAAGTGCCTTTGGAAGGAGCTGAAATTGCAGGGGTGGAGTGGCCTTCTCTGGACAAACCAGCCCCTTCTTCCCCCATGTCTTCTCCCAGGTCTGGAGGGCTCCTGGGTCAGTCCAGGACAGGGCTGGCAGTGCTGTCCCATGACAAGCAGTGCCCTATGAGAGAGGCTTTGATTGGCAATTTTGAAATGGAATAACATCCCCAGTGCTGCCTTGCTGTTTCAGGCTATTTTATTATGAAAAATATGGTCCTGTCTGCACATCTAGTGGCAATGCAACAAACACTAATGTAAAGATGCAACGTGCCCTGAATGAACAGTTCAGCTGTGAGAATCAGATCAAAGTTTTTGGGCCAATAATTTCTGGAAATTGAAATGCCATTCTTTCCTCTTTCAGGTTTGAAGATGCCTGGGTTGGTAGAAAATGTGTTCTTTGAGGACAAAAGCTTTCATTAGAGAATATTAAAAAGTGTTATTTCCTCTTATGCCGAGATTCATAAGAGGCTCAATATTAAACAAAACAAAACAGCAGAAATTCAGCTACCTCTACATGTCAGTTTGCACCTGACTTCAAACCCAGCCTTTCACAGAACCAAAGAATTTTTTTAGGTTGGAGAAGACTTTCAAGGAGTCAGGCAAACATGACAATGGAGTGACACAACATACAGGGAAGGAACTGCAGGAATAAATGTTCCCATGGCAGGGACCAGAGCTGCTCTCATCCTGCAAGATGGAAAAAGTTGCTCAGGTTTCTCAAAGGAGAATGGAGCTGACTTGTGGGTCATTCTGCTAAATCCTGCAGCTCTTCAACTCATATTTTTAGTTAAGGCTCAGAGACTGGCAGCAAGAACCTCCAGAGCCCTTTCAGACCCTGCTGTTTATGTGTCCTGGACTCTGTGAGTGCACACCTGACCTTCCCAGCTTTATGGGACTCACTGATGCAAAGCCTGGGGCCAGTGGCACCTTCCTTTCTCCAGGCACGAACAGCAAGAGGTCTGTGTTTATTCTCCTGAGAGCAGTGGAAAAGGAACTTTTTCAGGCAAAAATGATTTATGGCTCTGGGTTTTTTTAGTGATTCCTTGACCTGCTGTTGTTACACACTAAAGAGACTTACTCCTGTTATTTCCACTGAGTATTTTGCCCAGCTCTAGGCTCCCATCACATGCCAGCTTCAGCTGAGGGGTCCCAAGGCCATCCAAAGAGCACAACTGCAGCCACCTCTGCTGTCATCATGGGCAGTTTGAAGGCAAATTGTACTGCAGGTTACATCCCTTTTTTTTCCCCTGGAAAAGTTCCTTCTGTTGGGAATTTTTCCCAGGCTGTCTAAATCTCATGTTATAATTTAAGTCCCAGTGGCTGATTGCTTACAGTTTAATAGGTATTCTTCCACAAAGTCCATGCTGCTGAGGGCTGTCCCCAGCCCAAATGTGCTCAGTGAACACTGGCAGCATGGGTGTAAGAAGGCATTAAACTAAGCAGAAGTTTATGTCTCCACATTTAGGCATTTTAAAACATATGGAACCCAGTCCTGGACAAAAAAAATGAGTCAAAATACAAGAACATCAGACTTGTTATTGTAAGGATGAATTAAAAGTAACTGGAGCAGAATTCAACTGACATTGTCTGTTTGGTGATGAGGGGAAAAAAAAAAAAAGTGAGAAAGGAAGTGTCACTTGGAATAGTCCAGCTCTGACTTATCTGAAGTGTCCATGAGCCTGAGGAGGGAATGCAGTCCCATCAGTTATCAGGGCATGATGGATTAGGTGATTTGCTGAAATGCAGGTGAAGTTTCTTTATGGTGAACAATGAGGGCGGTAGCTTCAAGCTCTGGTTCTTGTCAGCTGAGAACATCATATGTGACACTGGTTTGTTTAACTCCATTTTTTCCCTCCCTGCTGCTGTCCTTATCAAACCTTTTCTTATCCTTAGAAAACAGGTTAAAATGGAGCTGATCATGCCTGGCTTTCATAGAATCACAGAATGGTTAAGGTTGGAAAAGATCTGTAAGATCTTTGAGCACAACCATGTACACAGCACATGAACAGTTAGTGTTCAGCACTAACCCATGTGTCCAAGTGCCACATCCACAATGCCTTTTGAACCCATCCATGCTGCCCTGGGCACCCTGTTCCAATGCCTGGCCACCCTGTCAGTGAGGAAATCTTTCCCAATATCTGATCTAAACCTCCCCTGGTGCAACCTGAGGCCATTTCCTATTTTCCTGCCACTTGTTACCTGGGAGAAGAGGCCAACCCTCACCTGGCTACAGCCTCCTTTCGGGTGCTTGTAGAGAGTGAGAAGGTCACCCTTGAGTCTCTTCCACCTTTCCATCAAATTTTCTCACAGATCTTCCCTGATGAAGGGACTAGAAGCAAGTTTTGCATCACCTTTGCCAGTGTGACACCAGACAGGCACTGGGCATTGCTGAGCAGCAGTGACACCTCGCTGGGCTGGGGGCTCAGCACTCCTGCACAGGTTCTGCATGAAGTGGGTCTTTTGTGGCCTTGGGGAACACCACAGTGTTGGAGGCAGCAGTGGGTGATCCAAAATCAGCCCTTTTCCTGACACAACAGATGGGCTGCTGCTGTGAAAAGGAAATGAATGTCATTGCATGGCTTGTAGTCTGACAGGAATGTCTGGAGAAGCTCTAATGTTGCTTCCCCACAAGCAGCTGTCGTCTGCATCCTTTTCCATGGCCTCCTGGGTGACTTCTTATTTTGAAAACAGCCCATCCTTCCTTCCACATTCCGTCTGGATGGAGGTTTTTGCTGGAGGGTTTCCTGCTCTTGTCTCTCCATTCCTGCACAGCTCTGCTTTCTCAGTCGTGCCAGCACAACTGCTCACCCTTAAAAGTGGATCACTGAAATATCAGCAAAAAAGGAAAGAAGTTGTTATTTTGGGCTTTTTTTTTTAACTCAGACCAGAATAGAGATCTGTTTTGCAGCCACAGTCCCAGCACAGCTGGTGGAACAATGCTGTGCAGCAGAGGAAGAGTAGAAAATGCCCAAATGAACAGTCTGGAGTAGGGAAGGGCAGCGCTGCCCTCGCTGGATCCATCACATGTCCTCCTTTCCTACAGCAGGTGTGGGGAGTTGGACCCTCACAGTGACCCCGTGGGAAGTGTTTTTTGATGGGAAGCCACAGCAGATGAGGGAAACTGGGCCCTTGAGGGACCTAATCAAGCTACCAGAGGTTCCCAATGCAGCAGTTTTTGTCACAACTGTACAAACGTGGCAGTGTTTTGACAGGCTGGGGCAGTGCTTGTCATCTGAATACTGTGAGTTTGTGTTAAAGATTCTATTCCACTTTCTGAGAATCTGGCCTCTGTGCCTTGTTGAGAGCAGGGAAATGTTTCAGTGCTGTACAAATGCAAGTAAATAAATGCAGAAGGTTGAAAATGCATCCTAGGTATGCCGCCGTTACCTAGCACCCAGAGAAATTAGTTTTGTTTGACAAAAAATGGAAACACCGCCAGGATATTTTGCTCCAGTTTAGCTTGTTTGCTAGAATTGTTTGTGGTTAGTAATGAGCACAAGGTTCACTTGTAATAATAATGTAACCATGGTAATACGATAACACAGCCTGATGCCAGGCTGATTTGCTGATAAGATTTATGCCCTATTATATTATCCAATGCAATTAAGAAATACTTGGACAATTAACATTAGAATAGATTAAAATAAAGGATCAGACAGCTGTGGGTCTTACGCACAGACCCCAAGTGTTTGTGTCACCCTGCTGTGTTTCGATGAGCAAGGAAAGCATTTGCTTTCATTTCACCAACAGGGAATTGTCATGTTCTTCAATTTTTCCAATTCCCTACACTCATTACAGTGTGACAGGTCAGAAGTGAACCTAGGAAAAGCAACAAGTGTTAATTGGCCTCATTCAATCTAAATTGAATTTGATGATCAGCAGGGTGAAAGGCAAATGTGTGGGTTGGGATGTAGGGGTTTGCTCCCAGTGGGAAGGAAATGACCGGGAGATGGGGGTCAGAATCTTTCACCCCTTTCCTGTCTGTGTGTTTGGAATTCACTGTGCCATCCACTACTTTCCCAGGGCCCCTTTTATCTTATCAGAGGCATCTCTTTCTTGTCTTGTAAGCTCTGAGGGGCAGAGACCATCTCTTCATTCCTCATCTCTGAATCCTGAAGGAACACAGCATTTTTACCACTTAATAACACAACCAGAGGAGATGAGCCAGGATCATCATAAGAGATGAAGCATTTCATAACCGCCTCTGTAGCAGACAGAATTACATCTCTCATAACATCCTAGCAACAGAGCTCCTCAATCATCAGCTCTTCTCCTTACCTGCAGACATCTCACCACCTCACTCCTTGCTGTTTCCACATTCAGTGGGGAATCTGGGATCACTCGTGGAGAATTGAATCTGAATACCCCAGTGAAGGAATAGCAGCTTTCCAAAAGAGTGTAAGAGCAAGTCCTTCAGCTGTTGCCATAAGCCAGGACATGAATGGAAGACAATTTTAGACTAGATTTATTTTTTTTCCATAGGACAGTCCTATTATTCAGCCCTTGCAAAGAGTTTTGAGATGTTTGGTTTGCTGAGAGAGAGGCCTCCAAAGGTCCAGTCAGAGCTAGCACGGGGACTGGGGCCTCTCTCTTCTCTCAGACTGGTTTTTCTTTGGGATGATGGACTGTAGTGTAACTGAGAGGGGAGAAAGCAATCTCAGTCTCTTGTTCCTCGTGTGCTTAAAATCCCTATTTTACTAAAGGATGATACCTACCCCTTTCTCCATCTTCTCACCATATTGTCCCCTCTTGCTGCCTATGAGCCTTTCATTTTGCTGTTTTCTGACTGACTTCCTGAGTAAATTAAAAGGCCTGTATTTTATGCTCATTCTCTTTGCTCTCTCTCCTGCTTTCATACCCTGCCTTTCCAGGCTCTCTCGTCCCTTGTCTCCATGCTGAGCTGCATCCCAGCTCTCAAGCAGTCTGTGTGGCCCTCCCCTGCCTTGTTTTGACTTAGGTGATGCCTTGTTTTCCTTCTATTATTCACATAAATTGTCATTTCTTGCTGGCTGCTCAATTGCACATCTCCTCCCTGTCCAGTCTCCCCAGTCCCACTGCTTCCCAGGCACCTCATTCCTTCCTCTATGGGGAAAAACCTGAGTTCTTCTTCATCAGATCCTCTTCCCTTCCTCTTTGCTGATCCTATAACCACATGTTGAGTCTGGTTCACCCAAAGCTGTGTTCTCCCCTCCATGGGATGTAGGGAATTGACTGTTCTGGCAGTTCCTGTGTTTCTTTTCCTTCCTGGAACTGATGCACTGTGAAGGATGAGCACAGAAATGTCAGTAGAGAGTCCTGGAGACAGCACTCAATACTCCTCAGAGTGGAAAAGGTGACTTGGGAGGAAGGAATCAGACTGAAATCTACCAGCTGATAAGTTGCAAAGTATAAAAAATATCATTAAGACAGATTTCATTCAGCTGTATTTTATTTTGGAAGCAATGTCTACATTGTACAGCACACAACAGCTCAGAAGGAGCTGAAATAGCTTTGCATAAATATTGCATGAAGCTTTGTGTGCAAACACATACAAGGCACAGAGCTATATGCAAAACCTGGCTACAAAGGGTGAAGGAAAATGTGGAAGTCTTTGCTTCTGTATCTGGAGAGCTTCTGGTGCCCTTGGAAAATCAACTCTGTGTTGCAATATAAGTTTCAGCATCAGCGTGCTCAGGGATTCTGTGAGCCAAGACCCACACAAGAGGGAAAGCCATGGAGAGGATTTTTAAGTCAGAAATGGTGGCCTAAATGTTGTGGGGCGGGGGTTGAATTTACTTTTGGGCCTTTTTATGGGCCCAGATACATAAAAGGAGTAGAGAGGCAGCAGTCCAGCATGTGGCTTCTTTTTATTTCCAGTGTTTCTTAGCAATCTCAGGTGAGCTGGGATGATCTGGAGAGACCCTTTGAAAAGTCCCTCCCAGTTTAAATTAAAAGATGACCACAGATGGCCTCCACTGCCATGGCTGTGGGCTGGAGCAGCAAAAAGGGGCAGAGCTGTCTTTACTCCAGTCATGTGCTCTCTGGGTCAGGATTTGTGGGGGCTGGTTTTAAGCTGCAAGAGGAAGTGGATGTCCTTTTTTGAAAGTATTTTACAGTGGTTTAAGAAGCCTGTGAAGTAAGGATTTTGCCAGCTGTGGGCTCTCAGGACAAGGACCCACCATATAAAGCAGGTGTGTGGCACAGCACTATGTGTTGTGTGTGCAAGCAGCATGGGAGTGAGGAGACAAATTCCATCTGAGGCCTTTCAGTACCACAAACACTCATAATCTTTGGAGGGCTAGTGAGAAAGAGCATTTCCTTATGCTCATAATGTCCATGATAGCCATTGTACAGTGGGGGCACATCTTCCCAAATAAAGCCCATATTGTGGAGGTTCCACATTGTGAGGCATCCCTCAATGCCTGTTTCCACCTCTTCCATTTTCTCCCCTTAGTACATGTCTGCAACACAATTTTTGCTCTATTTTGAAACTAACATTTTCCTTTTTTTTTTTTTTTATTTCCCTTCAGCATCTGCATTCCACTCTCCGCCTCTTTCCACCACATGCCCATTGAAAACCTAATTGCAGATCCTTTGCTGCAATTAGTCTGCGTGCTGCTGCAAAGTTCACTTCATTATGGCTTTTTTTGAGTGGTTTACTCACACAGGCTTTGAAGAAACAGCTCCCCAATGCTTTGATCCCGCTGCCCATGCCATGGTCAGCACCCCACTGTAAGGACTTCCATGTTTTCCTCTGCTTCCCACTTTTCCCTCTCCTTACACTCTCACCTCTTCATGCCTGGATTTTTATTTTTTATTCAAAAATGATGCATAATTTTTGCTCCTGGTTTGGATGTGTTGGTTTGTATAAGCAGCGTTTGGCTTTAAACTGTCAGAGGGCAGGTTTAGATAAAAAATTAGGAAGAAACCCTTCCCTGTGAGGGTGTGAGGCACAGGGTGCCCAGAGAAGCTGTGGATGCTCCATCCCTGGCAGTGTTCCAGGCCAGGTTGGACGGGGCTTGGAGCAGCCAGGTTTAGTGGAGGTGTCCCTGCCCATGGCACGGGGTGGTCTTTAACATCCCAACTCAAACCGTTCTGCGATTCTGTAACAATAATTCCATCATCACTCTGTGCTAGCCCGTGACTACTCCCTGCAGGGCTCCAGAGGTCGCGGATGGAGTTTTTGGGAAGGTCAGCTGTTTGCACTCCCGCATCCCCCACCTTCCCGCACTCCGCCGCAGAGAGCGGACGACGGAGGTGAGAGGAGGAGGAGGAAGATGAGGAGCAGGACGACCACGGGCGTGGAGCCACGGCCGGGCGGGGAGGAAGGCGGGCGGGAAGGAGAGATGAAGGAGGGATGAAGGAGGGATGAAGGAGGGATGGAGGAGGGATG